>NC_061100.1:43419397-43449397 GCF_015104395.2 Macrobrachium nipponense
GTCAAGCTTCACAGAAGTATGACCGCTCGGGTAAGGGGGGCAGAGGTAAGCGTTCCTTTCGTGGGAGAGGATCGGGTAGGTCCCTTTAATAGGGGAAAACATTTCAGGGGAGGGGCCAGAGGAGGCTACCAGAACCAATGAGGAATTTCAGGTAGGAGGGAGGCTGTTTTCACTTTCGCCATCGGTGGAACTTCAGCAAGTGGGCTCAGAGCATTGTGTCAAAAGGCCTGGGTTGGAGCTGGTTAACGAACCCACCCCCATCCAGACCTTTCCGCCAACTTCCTTCCAAGGAATTGACGGAGTATGCGGAGGATCTCCTTCAGAAAGGAGCTATAGCGAGAGTCAAAAGGTTAAAATTTCAAGGACGCTTGTTCAGCGTGCCAAAGAAAGGCTCACAAAAAAGAAGGGTAATCTTAGACTTGTCCCGCTTAAAACTTGGCCATTCGCTGCGACAAGTTCAAGATGCTGTCACGATCTCGCGGTGCGGACCTTACTTCCCCGTGGGGCCGTCACCACCTCTATCGATCTTACAGACGCTTACTATCATATCCCTATTGCAAGACACTTCCGTCCGTATCTGGGCTTCAAGATAGGAGACCAGACATTCTCCTTCAAGGTAGTTCCTTTCGGGCTCAACGTGGCACCCAGGGTGTTTACGAAGCTGGCGGAAGTAGTAGTTCAACAACTCAGATCGCAAGGGATTATGGTAGTAGCGTATCTCGACGATTGGTTGATCTGGGCTTCAACAGTCGAGGAATGCAACAAAGCAACACTGAAAGTAATTCAGTTCCTGGAATATCTAGGCTTCAAGATAAACAGGACCAAGTCAAGACTCACCCCAGAGTCAAACTTTCAGTGGCTAGGCATTCAATGGAATCTATCCTCCCATACTCTGTCGATTCCCATAAATGTGTACAGCCATGAACAACAGAACGAGAAACAATTTTTTTTTGCTAAGTACAACTGAATCCGATAACAACAACATCCGTTTTGCTTGTATTTCAACCATCGTACGTTAGTAAACAATTACCCTAGTTATGTTATAAATGATGGTAGGTAGAATAGGAATGATATAATTTTATGTAATAACTTTACTTGCTGTGAGATTATCAAGGCAATATACTGTTGAATTTAAACTGCAAGTTGTAGCTGAAGCTAATAAAATAATATTCAGGCATAGATAGAACTCGCAAACTTTGATATGAATTCAAACAAGCTTAAGTAAATCTGAGAGAAAATTATTTTAATCAAAACTACTGGGTATGATTCAAAGAGCACATTTCACTGTTGTTTACACATTGATACATTGTATGTTAGTAAACAATTACCATAGTTATGTTATAAACGATGTTATGTAGAATAGGACTGACATAATTTTATGTAATAACTTTACTTGCTGTGAGATCATCAAGACAATATACTGTTGAATTTAAACTGCAAGTTGTAGCTGAAGCTAAAATATTCAGGCATAGATAGAACTCTCAAACTTTGATATAAATTCAAACAAGCGTTAAAACTGAGAGAAAATTATTTTAATCAAAACTACTGGTATGATTCAAAGAGCACATTTCACTGTTGTTTACACATCGATGAAAGTTAAATAACGTAAAGCTCGTTTTACTACAAAAACAAGTGAAAATAACTAACGGAATCGCTGGATTTTTACGTAATCTATTAACAAAAAATAATTAGTTCACAATGAGACATATTAAAGTCAATTTTCGGCTTAAAAACATGTATCACGAAAAAGGACTTTGTTCCATTTAAGTAAAGTATCTAGATATTCATTTATACTAACTAGGAGCAAGCACATTCGCTGAAAATTGAGTTGAATATGACAAAATAAACTTGTATTTGCCATCAGCTGATTTCCAAAGCAAAACATTGACCGCTTTGTTAGTATTGTATACTAAAGGGATTTTGACGTAAGGAAAAATCTATTTCTGGGCGATTGGCTCGTGTCGCCAGCGAAATTCCTCCTTTAAATTTTTTTTTTTTTTTTTTTTTTTAAAATCTATTATTTCTAGGGTAAATGTACTAACACATACCAGAGAATAAATAAAATAAAGAAAAAGGTCAGTATAACTGACTCGCTCACCCTCCAAGAGGGTGTCGGTATGAACACTAGGCGAGTGAGACCACTACCACGAGCCAAAAACCAATAGAAATCTCCCACAACAAAAACCCTCCATGAGGAGAGCCGACCCACAGAGTGAGCAGCTCGTACTACTACTACTCCATCCCATGCTGCCGACTGCTGCGCCTCTGGTGGCCATCCTGAAGTTAGCAGACAATCTTGGGCGAAGGATGGGTAGGGTGGGATTTTCGCTGGCGACACGAGCCAATCGTCCCAGAAATAGATTTTTCCTTACGTCAAAATCCCTTTTCCTGGGCTCAGCTCGTCGCTGCGCGAAATCGTACCAGAGAAATAGCACAAGATTGTAAACAAAAGTAATAAAATAAATAAGAATAGGTCTCAAATAAAAAATAAAGTAAATATAAAAAAGAATATAATTGCTAAAAAGATACAAATACACAGTGATACAAAATAGAAATATGCTTAAATTACCCTTAATTCTAAACATGTTTCGTTATCATAAGGTAATTTACATATGTACCAGAGGTAAATGGCTTACATGTAACAAAATGGTATCTGTGTAAAGGCATGTATCAAAATATATGCAATTAGAGTAGTCAAATGAACAAATTAAACAACAATGATAATATATAAGGAATGCATATGACTTAATATACAAAACCCCCCGTAACCATTATAAATGAGATGTATCCCCTAGCATAAAAATAAGGGGTAACATCCATGAATCAAAATCCATATCACCTGTGAGTGTCCCTAGCAAAAACTAAGGGGCACCCACTACCTCATCATAAAAGCAGCTAAGACACCAGGTGAATGTAAATGAACACGGTAGGAATAGACGAACTGTTGGGTGAAGCAGGTAGAAAAGGAGGACTGAATCTTCTACTACGAATTAACTAGAATCAGGGGAAACTATGGTTTTCCCGCTGCTACTGCTTGAAAATTTCAGAGCTTCCAAGGACTTAAGGTAATGGCGTTTGAACACTGTCGGCGATTTCCATCCGGTATACTTTTTCAACTCATCGAAGTTCATGTGTTGGAAATAATTAATTGAGGTGGCTACTGCCCTAACATCATGTGCTTTCGGGAAAGAGTCAGGATTGGCTTGCTTAATAAGTACAGGATTTGCTGCCTGATGCCTTTAATGGATAAAGTAACACCACCTTTTTCCCTCTTAAGAGGGGACCCGATGAGGATGAGGAGGTCCTGGACAGAAAGGCTCGTAAGTTGTAACTGGGCAAAGAGATACATCTTGTGGAAGGGGTAGTACCTTCCAAGGTTCCCACCTCATCAAAGGATCTTCATCCTTTGCTAAAAGCTACGTTCCGGAGAAAGTAGTACTTCCCTGTGGGAAGGAATTGAATATGATCCGGATCTCTGGATAAAGCCGACAGTTCTGAAATTCTTGCTCCTGAAGCTAAGCTTAATAAAAAACAGGGTTTTCCTTAAGAGCATTAATAAACGAGCATGTGTCATTGTCGGTTTCTGAAGCCAGTTTTAGAACATCGTTTAAGACCATGGAAACTGACGTAGGCCTTACAGAAGGTCTAAGTCTAGCACATGCCTTAGGAATAGACGAGAAGTAGGAATCCGTCAAGTCTATGTTGAACCCAAAATTGAAATATCTTTTCAAGGCTGACTTGTTTGTCGTAATCGTGCTAGCTGCTAAACCTTTTTCAAATAAGGATCTGAAAAAGGATATAGCTGAATTAACTGTCATGATTCTAATATCAGATTCTCTCAGGAAGATTGCTAACTTTTGACAGCAGCATCGTACTGTCTCAAAGTTGAATCCCTTTTATCGGATTCCAAGAAGAGAATATTCTGAGGGTCAATATTCGCATCTCTTTTTGCCGCAAACTTCATGAAATCCATAAAGTTAGGGTTTTGAGAATCCCTGAGGAAGCGAACACAGTCTTCGTTTGTACTGACTGGGAGAGCTTGGGATTGGATCCGAAGAGGACGAAGGCCCAGCTCCAGAATTAGGGGATACCAATTGCTCTTCGGCCAGTCTGGGGCTACTAGAGCCACTTGACCCTTGAACGTCCTGAGTTTGTTTAAAACTTTCATAAGAAGATTCACTGGGGAAAGACATAAATCTTCTTCCAGTTGTTCCAGTCTAGAGCCAGGGCGTCCGTGGCATAGGCCAGAGGGTCCAGGTTGGGGCTACATAACAGGGAAGTTTGTGATTCGCTTGAGATGCGAGAGATCCACCTGTAGCCCTGGGACTCTTTGAAGGATCCATTGGAACGAAACTGTTGTCCAGTGACCATTCCGACTCTAGGGGCACTGATCGGGATAACGCGTGCTATGACGTTTCTCACTCCAGCTATGTGAGTGGAGGAGAGATGCCAACTGAACTTGTCTGCCAGGGAGAAGATGGCTACCATCACATATTTGATGACGTGACTTGGAGCCTCCTCTGTTTATAACAATGTACTACACTGCGCTGTCCAGAACTAGCTTTATGTGGGAGTACTTTGGTGGGCGCAACCTTTTTAGAGTCAAGAACACTGCCATTGCCTCCAGTACGTTTATATGGAATGACTGAACTGAGGTGACCAAGTTCCTTGAACCTTTTGGACCTGTGATACCCTCCCCAACCGCTTAAGGACGCGTCTGTGTGGATGGTAATCCCTGGTGGAGGGAACTGAAGGGGTACTGACACTGACAAATTCTTGACTTTCGCCCACGGCCGAAGACGATTCTTTAGAATCAGAGGGACTGAGGATAGTTTGTCCCTGGCCCTGACATTTGCTCGTGAGCGCCAGATTCTGGTTAGGTCTTTCAGTTTGGCTTTCATTAAGACGTTCGTCACTGATGCAAACTGGAGAGAACCCAGGATCCTCTCCTGAGCTCTCCTTGACGCCAGTTTGTGACTTAGAAATTGCTTGACTGACTTCGCTATTTCTTTCCTTTTGGTTGATGGAATCGACAGAGTATGGGAGGATAGATTCCATTGAATGCCCAGCCACTGAAAGTCTGACTCTGGAGTGAGTCTTGACTTGGTCCTGTTTATCTTGAAGCCTAGATATTCCAGGAACTGAATCACTTTCAGTGTAGCTCTGTTGCATTCCTCGACTGTTGAAGCCCAGATCAACCAATCGTCGAGATACGCTACTACCATAATCCCTTGTGATCTGAGTTGTTGCACTACCGCTTCCGCTAGTTTCGTGAAACACCCTGGGTGCCACGTTGAGTCCGAAAGGAACTACCTTGAAGGAGAATGCCTGGTCTCCTATCTTGAAACCCAGATACGGACGGAAGTGTCTTGCATAGGGATATGATAGTAGGCGTCTGTAAGATCGATAGAGGTGGTGACGGCCCCACGGGGAAGTAAGGTCCGCACCTGTGAGATCGTGAGCATCTTGAACTTGTCGCAGCGGATGGCTAAGTTTAAGCGGGACAAGTCTAAGATTACCCTTCTTTTTTGTGAGCCTTTCTTTGGCACGCTGAACAAGCGACCTTGAAATTTTAATCTCTTGACTCTCGCTATAGCCCCTTTCTGAAGGAGGTCCTCTGCGTACTCTGTCAATTCTTTGGAAGGAAGTTGACGGAAAGGTCTGGATGGAGGTGGGTTCGTCAACCAGCTCCAACCCAGGCCTTTTGACACTATGCTCTGAGCCCATTCGCTGAAGTTCCACCGGTGGCGAAAGTGAAACGCCTCCCTCCTACCTGAAGTTCTTCATTGGTTCTGGTAACCGCCTCGGCCTCCTCTGAAGTGCTTTCCCCTGTTAAAGGGGCCTCCCGATCCTCTCCCACGAAAGGAAGCTTACCTCTGCCTCCCTTACCCGAGCGGTCATACTTCTGTGAAGCTTGACTCTCGAAGGCTTGATTGTAAGCTGGAGAGATGGCGTAAGAGGTGGAGGGCTGAGGCTGAGGGGATATCACATAAATTGGCTGTGATTGAGCCTTAGAGGTGGAAGGTTGGGCTGTTTGCACTAAGGGCACCGCTGGAACTTGCTGAGGAAAGCGTGGCTGCTTTTTCTGGTAAGGATGGAAACGCCTAGGTTTCCTCTGTCCCTTACCTTTAGGTGTTAGGTCTTGTCTCCTTTTAGCCGTAAGGCCCCAACGGTCCTTAAGGCTCTGGTTCAGCCTCGTAGCCTCTGACTGGACTTCCTTCACCATAGCTTCTGGGAAGAGATCTGCTCCCCAGATGTTAGACGAGAGTAACCTATTCGGCTCATGTCGAATGGTTGCCTCTTGTAGGACATGCTTCCTACAATTCGTTCTAGCAGTGGCAAACTCAAACATATCCGACTGTACCGTTTGAGTCAGGGCTTTGGTCATGAGCTTAAAAAGCGGTTCTGAGCCATAAGCTATGGTTGCTACCTCGGACATAAGCCATAGAGTTAATTGATCTGGCTAATCGCGATTTCGCGTCAAATTCAGCCTGAATAAGGCCATCTGGGAGCCTGGGTAGCTTTTCACCAAACTGCTCCATAGCACAGTCCGGTTTGAGTTTGCCAGCTGAGAAGGTGTTTGGCAAGTCCTCCCACAATTCTCCCGGCTGAGGGGAGCAACGGAGATGTGGGATCTGCTTCCTTCAATTGAGGCATGGGTTCCCCCTTCTGGGCCGCTGGGATGGTAGACCTCGCGATCTTTGTCAGGAACGGGAGCGGGGTACTCTCATCCATTGTAAAAATGGTAAAGGGACTCTTGAAAGGTTGTATCCTGGTATTAGAACAATCCATGTCCTCTAAACATCTGAGCCATTCTCTCTGAGCCTGGTCTCTGATGAATAGAGGACTGTCTCCTTTGGTACCCTATCATCCCGAACCATGGCTGAAGCTGTAAGCCTTGCGTAGCCTATGAACGGAGGCTGGAGGTCTTCCGGGAAGAACTCGAAGTCCTCTATCCCCTTCGAGTTCCGAATTCCGGTATGGAAATGAGACCGTCTTGGAAGGGGGCGTATGACGCTACTCTCCATGGATTGTTCATCGAGAACGGAGGTAGCGAGTCATACGGAGGAAGCTGAGTTCCACTCGTATTGGAAAGTGGAGGAGAGGCTAGAGGGGCTTCTCTCAGTCCGGCTATAATGGAGTCTTGGGAAGTAATCCTATCCGACAGACGAGAGATCATTTGTTCCATGCTACTCTTTAGGGACCCAACCAGGTCGCCCACCTGTTGCAACAGGCCAGCATTGGAGTCCAAGGCCGGAGCTGCTGCGGAGGTGGAGGGGTGGCTCTGAATCGGAACCAAGGGTAGCGGAACTGGTGTGACTCTGCCGGGGTGCGAGATCTCTCTCTGGAGGATTTACTCCTCGAGGACTTAGAGCCGGAGCTAGAAGCTTTAGACCTGTCTGCTCCGGGATTCGCAGCCGGAGACTTACGTGAGGAGGATGACACCGAAGTCGACTTCTTAGACAGACGACGACGACGTCTTAGTCAAGGATTTCACTGCTTGACCCTTGACCTTATTAGGTCTAACCGAAGCGTCAGGAGGAGTATATAATTCATCACCTGTAAAGCCTTGGAAGGATGGAGAGGTTGCAGGAGTAGAAGAAACAGTTACACCCAAGGGTGACCCTTGGGTGTCCACCCTACTTACCTCGACCAACAGGTCGTCTACTACAATAGTCCACATTAATATCTAGAGTCGCGACGTCCGTGGAGATATCCTGGTCTTGATCAGTTAATGAGGCAGCCAGCTGTTGTTGGATGAAGGCGATAGTAGGGGCCGCCTCTACTGGGTCGACGTATCCTGTCGCCTTGCCTCCGGGAAGATTAACAGCGCCAACCGCTTCTCCAAGATGTAGGGTGGGCATACCCTTGGCGGCGTTCTTCCCAAAACCGCCGACCCAGGCCCGCAGGGTTGCCAGTGCGGTATCCTTCACCGCCGGCGCCTGGAAGAGAGGGCGTAGATTAGATTTAAGAATCACTTAAAACTAAAAACTTAAAATATAACTTAAACTTAGATGCCTTAAGTTAAAGTGGATGATGAAAACTTAAGCACTAAAACAGAAGCGGAGCAGCTACCGGAGATGGGATACTCACCCCTTTTCTAAAAGCTTGGCTCACCAGATCGTAACATATGGTACACGTCTCATGGTACCAGACCTGGATGTCCCCGTGCAGCGTGCGCATGGAGCATGGGACCGGCAAACTTCGTGTCCACATGGGTCCTGAAGTGTGGCGGCGCATCCGGATGCTCACAGTTGGTGGCCTGTAAGTGGGAAGATACATGAGTATCTTAAAGAATAACACTTACAGGCTAAAGGACAGAAGAACTCCGTTGCATGCCGGAGCTCGGAAAAAATTTGGGCATAACCCCCCCCTGCCTCGCCTGAATAGGCTATAATCCCGGAGATATCCGGTAAGACATGTAAGGGAGGGGGGAAAAGGTTTAAGGTACTTAAGATAAACTTATAGTTAATCTAATAACGCTTAAACCTAAAACTCAAACGAACCGGACCAAGTCCAGTGCGTAGCGGAGTTTAGTAACTCAGCAATGCGGTAAGGTTAGCAGGGACCCACTGTATGTTCCGGTCCACTCTACTGGGTGGACTAACATCTTCCCGCTGGATGCCAGGACTCCGATCAGGAAAGGAGTCCTAGCAAGGTCGGGAAGAGCGAGGCAGGACATACAGGCCGAGCGAACCGGAGCGACAAGGAAGCAACGGATGGGGGGAAAGGCCAGTACCCCCACCACATCACCACCGGGCCGGACCGAGAAGCCGGAGAGGTCGCGTCCAGTCTGGGTCTGTCCCGTCTCCCCCTGGCCCCTCCGCCTGGGGGAGAGAGGGAGGCATGCTCGGGTATGTGGAGCGAGCGTGGGCAGACTGACCCACCCTCCCCCGACTCTATGGAAGAGCGGGAGGAGGGGGGAAGGGACTGGGCAGGCGTCTGGCTGTCTCGTGATCGCGTAGTGACCACGAGGCGGTAAGACCAAAATAAGACAACTAAGCCTAGGACCAACCAACTGATCAGAGAGATGCTATCGGGAAGCAACTGAACTGAAAAGCGGTAGCATGGAGACCTACTGGGCCAAAACCGACTGATCAGAGAGATGCTATAGGGAAGCAACCGAACTGATGAGCGGTAGCATAGGCTCAAGGAGCCAGGACCTAGGCTAAGCCAGACGCCTAACTAACCTAGCCACAACAAAATACATGTTATAATAAAATAAAATAAAAGAAAGAAAACAATATAGTAGGAGAAAAAATCCAGGAGTGTACGACTAACCCGAAGGAAAGTCTACCACTCAAAAGCTAGTCAGAGGGCCGATACTAAGAGCCGGGACTAGGGTCTGGAAAGAAGAAGCCTACATAAGGTAAAAGACATGCATGCATGACAAACCTGAGTAGACAGTACCCTAAGTAAAATGGATAATATATAGAAGCGTATATAGATAAGGGGATGTTTCTAGGTATGGAGACCGAGAACGAACCCACCACGCGGCAGAACCATGCTGCCATGCTTCCGACCCCGAGTTCGTATTTATACCTAAAAAACGGCAAATACTGACTGAGGGCCGGAAAAAACCAACTAACCATAAATACTGAGTACTTAACTTAGCTGCTGCAATAGCTGCACGCTCCATCATAGATAAATCCAACGAAAGGGCACAAAAAACACAGAGAGAAAAAAAATATCACGTGTGACTCGTGTGCGCTAACTGAAAAGGATGGCCACCAGAGGCGCAGCAGTCGGCAGCATGGGATGGAGTAGTAGTAGTACGAGCTGCTCACTCTGTGGGTCGGCTCTCCTCATGGAGGGTTTTTGTTGTGGGAGATTTCTATTGGTTTTTGGCTCGTGGTAGTGGTCTCACTCGCCTAGTGTTCATACCGACACCCTCTTGGAGGGTGAGCGAGTCAGTTATACTGACCTTTTTCTTTATTTTATTTATTCTCTGGTATGTGTTAGTACATTTACCCTAGAAATAATAGATTAAAGGATATTTCGCGCAGCGACACGAGCTGAGCCCAGAAATACAATAATATGGGGATACATACAATATTACTGGATAAAGCAAAGTAATGTATAACTTGAAAAAAACTTCATGGGAAAGATGCATATTTGTTATGTTTGTGTTTTATAATTATATGTAGCTATCAGCAAGCCTGACACTGTTCAATTATGCTGAAGTCGGACAGAATCTGATTCTCGTTTCTTGTAAAATTTCTTTTTTTTACTGAATTATCATACGATGTGAATTTAGTTTCATTTTCAGTTTCTTTCTGTACTGAATTATCATATGTCAGAATGCATTAAACCTCCAGAATTAGCCAATAATAACTGAGTATACTGTAGGCTAGCTTACTGTATATGCATTCGATTATCATAGTGTACGTAAGACTAACTCTTGTTAATTAATTCAATTTCTTTTTGTACTGAATTATCATTAGTCAGTATACATTGAACTTAGAGAATTAATTGATATCAATAATTACTATACCATTATATGCATAGATTAACTATATTGTATAGTGTAGGCTAGGTATATATGTGAAGATGGTACTAATTACCTTAGTGTAGGCTAGGCTATATTTAAGATACGATTTTTTTAACAAACAATGGGTTTTTTGGAACCTAACCCATCATAAGTAGGAGAATACCTGTTCATATTTATTTCAAGTTCAGTGCAGTGCATTTAGGTAATGTATAAATAAAACTTTGGCGTTGGGTGTATATTACATTGGTTTACCATTAATTCTTATGGGAAATATGTTTCATAACTGCAATTTTGATATCCACGACCATTTTCTGAAACTAATTAGGCAAGGATAATGAGAGTTGACTGTATATAGATGATTTTACCATATATCATTCAGCATCTCACATAATGTGTAGAGCAAATTAAACTATGATAAAAACGATCATATTTTTTGAAAATAAAATTTGGAAAAATGGTGAAGAAATAGATTTAAAAATCAGAAACCATAGTATACCAATAGGCAAAGCAGAAAATTGGTAGTTGATACTCACTTAAACTGGAAAGCCCACATAACATAGTTGAAATCAAAATATAAAAGAGCATTAAATCTAATTAGAAAACTATTGAACACTACTTGGAGCCAATAGACATAATGTTACTGTACATGTATTGTATAAACTAACTGTGCTGTCTATCATTGATTACAGAAGCAAAATAGTATATGGTTTAGCATCAGATGCAACACTGAAAATGTTAGACCCAGTTCATAGCAAAGGTCATAAAATATGCTCAGTAGTCTGTAGATTTTAGTTCCTCACTGGACGAGTGGGTTCTGGGGAGCATGGAAGCTTCCAGGATGTGGTCCTCAGAACAGAAGAACCTTGACATTAATGTAAAGGAATTGAAGGCAGTTCATTTAGGCCTCCAATCCTTCTTGAACTTGATCTTGGACAAAACAGTAGTGGTCCATTCGGACAACACCACTGCTCTTTCCTACATCAGAAAGCAAGGGTGGACTCACTCCTCCTCCCTCTGAGATGTCAAAGGATCTCCTTTGGGAGGATGAGAATCCAGTGAAACTTGTCACAAGCAGGTCCTTCCCACAGAGTGGACTTTGGATCCCTTGGTCTGCATCAACCTTTGGAAACTGTGGGGCAGACCAACCTTAGACCTGTTTGCCACTTTCCCTTCCTCTCTTCTGTTCTACGGTCCCGGACCCTCGGGCATGGGCGACAGACTCCATGCTTCAGAATTGGTCAGACTTGGACCTTTGAGCAAATCCTGCTCTTCAGCATGGTCAGGGAAGTGCTGAACAAATGACAGTTGCCATGACTGGTAGCCTCATATTGGCCTCTGAAAGAGTGGTTTCCAGACTTTCCAAGATACGTAATTAGACGACTTCCTGGGGCTCCTTCCGCAACGACTAAGTCTACTCAAACAGCCTCACTTCAGGAGATTTCACCAGGGATTATCCACTCTTGCTCTGATGGTCTTCAGACTATCAGGAAACTCCTCAGAGTTTAAGGATTTTCAAGACCAGCTACAGAAACTATAGCAAGATGTAGATGTCAGTCTTCTAGCAAGGTCTACCAGGCCAAGTGTATAGTATTCTGTAGTTGGTGTAGCAGACAACATCTTATCTACTAAGGCATGTGTGACTCAGATTGCAGATTTTCTTCTCTTTCTAAGGTCCTTTAAGGCAGGGGTTTTCAACCTTTTTTTCACCACGTACCCATTCGGGTATTTTTAATGTTAGTAAAGAAAATAAATAAAGAAAACAAAACAATTCCAGAAAAAAGTTCCATTGTGTATGTTTGCAAGTATACTGTACTGAAGAGAAGTAAGTACATAAGTCTTCTGACATAACCAGTATTATTGAACACAGAATTCCTTAAGAAATAAAGAAAAATTTATTCATAGATATTTACCTGTTTCTGTGCAGTAAATTTTCAGGGTTGGGGTACTGAGCTGCAAAAACAAAGTACATTATTATTATGTCAGAAGCGAAGGGAGTTCATGAGATTGTTGAAACTCTTTCATCAGCTAGCCTAGTCAGCTGGGAAGCAGTTTTTGCTAAAGCACATCGAAAGCCAGCTTCCACATTCATTTTATACCTTAGTTTTGAATTTATGACAAGTAAGCTGGAAAAACCACTTTCACGCAGATACTATGTTGATGGGAAAAGCAACTGACAACGGAGAGGTTCCTCTGCGACATGTGGATATGATGTGGATATTTTGCACCAGAAACTGACTAAAGACTTTTTATCAAATAAATCACAAGCACTGGAGCCAGTCATATATATGTTCATTAAACTTCCTTATCAGCATCATTAGCAAAAGCAACATGTTTGGAAAGGGTCTAGTTAGCTTCAAGTTTCCACACACATCAGGAAAGTATCTGTCTATTTCATTTTGCAGTGAGGAAAGGCAATCCAATCTTATAAGCTTACTATCTGAACTACAGTAGAGGTGTCCTGCCTGTCAGCATGATGGCAGCCAGGCTCCTAACCCTAACAACCCATGTAGAGCGCGTACCCCCTGACAGACCCTTGGCATACCACCTAGAGTACGCGCGTACCCCAGGTTGAAAACCCCTGCTCTAGGGGTTTGACGCCATCCACCATTAGAGGATTTACGTAGAGCCATGCTGAGATCAATTTTAAAACACAGTAGTCTGGATCTGTCTTTGAACCAAGATCTTAACGACCTCATAAAGTCTTTCGACACTTCCCAACAGACAAAGGTCAACTTTATCTCTAAGAATCTTGATGTGGTACTGAAGTGGTTAACTGGCCCTTCTTTTGAACCCCCTTCATTCCACGTTCAAGAGATCTAGCTCGAAAGGCTCCCTTCCTTGTTGCTTTGGCTACTGCCAAACATGTCAATGAACTCCAGGTCATCAACTAGAGGATAGGATTTGCTCAAGATGTAGTCTGCTCTTTTGCTCTTTGTTTCATGGCCCAGAACGAGTTGCCTCCCAAGGCCTAACCCCATTCTTTCATTATTAAGAGTCTGATGGGAATCTTTGACCTGGGAGAAGAGGGAAGAGTCCTTTTCCCCATTAGGGCCTTCAGGTATTACCTAGACAGGACCAAGAAGATCAGAGGAAATTCCAGCAATCTCTGGTGCTCTGGGAAAGAATTCTTCCCACCCCCTATTTAAGAATTACTATTTTCATTCTTCTTAGTAGATCTAATTACCAAGGCACATTCTCAGATTTGAAAGGACATGTTGCCTTCCTTTAAGGTGAAAGCCCACAACATCAGAGTGGTTGCTATCTCATTCGCTTCAGGCATGATGTGTCCCTCTTTCATTTTACAGTCAACGTACTGGAAGTGTAAGTCAATCTTTGCATTGCACTATTTAAAAGAAGTAGGAACAGAGTTCGAAAACTGCACTACCCTTGGGCTTCTATCAGTGGCTGGCATGGTATTGGAGGACGAAGCATAAGAAGCATTCCTTTTCTCCTATATTTCTTCCTCTTGATGTAGGGTGTCAAGTCATGTGGGAGCCTGGGTATACCGTGTACCTGGAGTGCCCACCAATTTTTAGTGAATGGGTTGTGGTTTTTAAGCTTTGCCAGCCATCAGACATATCCTTCACTGCAAAGCTCCCACTTAAGATAGAGGTGCCCCACGGCTACACTGCCACGCCACTACAGGTTACAGGTTAAGATGAGTGCCAACCATAAGCAGTATGTATTTACCTGAATTAGGCTGTCTTAGCAGGTAAGGAAACAGCAAGCATTTTATCAATGCTAGCAAATTTTTGTTTAAAATTCATTACCTTCACGTCATGTTTTGGAATAGAATATTTCCATGTATCCCACCTCCTATCAGTGTGGGATTCAGCTATGTAATTGCTTGGTAAGTTACTTATATAAAAATGTTATTTTCAAATAAGATTAAGTTTCATCTTTACTTAACCAATTACGTAATTACAGAATCGGAGGCATGTGAAAATGTTATTTTCATTATAAGATTAGGTTTCATATTTACTTGCCAAGTAATTACAGAATTGGAGGCCACCCTCCTCCTCTCTCATGGACATAAGGACACAAACAAATTGAGTTGTTCTGCTTTGTTTTTCCTATTGTTCCCCGATAGTGGGTGGGGGAGTCACCTGCACAAAAACAATAGAAGCGCTACCGTGATTTAAAAAAAAAAAAGGCTGCTGTGCAAGTGGAAACTATAGCTATGTAACTACTTGGTAAGTATATATGAAACATGATTTTATCATGGAAATCATATGTTTTTACCAATTTAAAAGGAAAATGGAACAACAGTATGTACTATGAGAGAAAACGGCTATGCTTATGTATAAAGGGTAACTTGATTAGTTGCCGCATGTCCTGTAAGACATTTATTTATTTTGTATTTAAGGTTTACTTAATTTTTATTAAGTATTTTATAGATGTTTTGCTATGTTTATATTATAATAATAATATTTAAAATTATTAAGTCATTTTTATAAGGATTTTAGGGGGTCGTATATACTTCAGAGTAACAGATGTAAAAGGGTAATCTAAGCTGACTTTGGGTGGTTTGGGATGATATGTGGTGCATTTTTGTTTGAACTGATATTAAATTGTTCTAGTACAATAATTTAAGGTATACTTTTATTTGAACTATTAAATTAGGCATTGAGCTTTTCAAATAGACAGTTGTAAGCATTTTAGAGGGGATTTTGTATTTCTTCGGTGGGCTGCATAACCTATCCCCACGAAAAAGTGGGAGAGCACTGTAAATATAATTGAAGATATATGCCAATTTTTATCTCGTAGGATATCCTTACAAATTGAGACTTGCTTAACCCCCCCCCCCCCCCCCCCCCCCCCACCCCCCCCCCCCCCCCCCCCCCCCCCCCCCCCCCCCCCCCCCCCCCCCCCCCCCCCCCCCCCGGCTCCTCATTAAAGGTGCCACCATGTACTAATCTATTTGTGGATTTTTTTATTACTAATTTGTAATACCTTTATCTTTGCAGCTTGGGATCAGTCAGACAAATTTGTGAAACTATATATCACACTGAAGAATGTTCAGAGTTTACCTAAAGAAAAAATTATTTCATCTTTTGAAGAGAAGTAAGTATTGTGTGAGAATTTTTGTTTTTTTTTACTGTTCGTAATGCTTGGTTGTACAAATGCATATATGGTAACATAACATCTTTCAGCACCTTCCAATATCAGTTTTCATTACAGTAAAACTTCAGGGATCCAGTTTTTTCAAAGATCAGCAGGGGTTCCGTTCCTGGGGGCCTGACGCTAGCGAAATTCGCCTCTAACCGAAATTCAAAAGTCTAAAGGCATAACAATCCACCCGACGGTGTCGTAGACTTGTTAACGATGCCTTAGACATTTCGTCCCAGTATGTAGTAACTCTAATGAAAATGTGGAATTTCATTCGCTTAATCATTTCCTATGGTCTGCCTGGTAGTAACACAAATTTTTAATGTTACATTCAATGAACTTCCTGGTAAATCTGGGCCTAGTATGAGAGAGAGAGAGAACGTCACCTTTTTCAAACTGCTAATGTTTCCTCCATCTTTTTATTTATCATATCTTCTAATTAAATCAGCTAAAAAAGCAAATGAGAATTATAAAAGCATCATTAGTACCGTTATTATCATTGCTTAAATGCTACAGCCATATACAACTGAACAATAACAGTGGTTTTTACTACAACAACCAAACTGAATCTGATAATAACAATGTTTTGCTTGAATTTCAGCCATCATACAACAGTAGAAAATTACCTTTGTTATGATACAAATGATGTTAAGTAGAACAGGACTTAAAATTTTTTGCATTGTACTTATATTTGGTATGGTGAAAATATTGGCAAGGAAATAGTATAGTATTCCTAAATTTAAGCTGCAGTTGTAGCAGAAGCTGAAAAAACTAAATGTTCACACTGCAAATGACTTTAAATTATTATGCATCAGCAACGTGGATGCAACCCTACCACAAATAAGTGGAGAAAAGGGATTTTGACGTAGGAAAAATCTATTTCTGGGCGAGGAAGCCGTGTCGCCCAGTGAAATATGTCTGCTTTAGCACTATTTCTAGTAAAATATTGCTATAATACCAGAGAACTGCTAAATTGGACATGTCAGAAGCCTCTGACTCGCTCACATATATAAAAGGTGTCGGTATAAAACTGGGGCGAGTGTTAAACACTACCACAGCAACCCCTCCAATTAGCCTTTTCCTCATCAAAAGACCCTAAATACGGGGAGCCGACCCATAGGTCACACCTAGCTACCCCGTTGAAGGCGGCTGTGACGTCATACTTTTCGATAGCCATTCCGTGTTCACACGTTCGAATATTACTATTTGTTCTTTTATTTTTATTCTGGTTACGGATCGTCATCTACCTCTTCACCCAAGTTAAGTACTGGTTCCGCCCTTTTTCAATATTTAGGGAGTGAATTTGCCTATCGTTTTGCCTTTATTTAGGATTTTATTAGGCGTCACTTTTAAATAGGGGGCGGGCGGCAAGTCGCCTTTACGGCTTACCCTTGAATTGTACCGATTTACGCTTGAATTGTACCGACTTCGAGTAGTCTTCCTCTCTGCTTGTAACATGTGATATTTCAGTACATGTATATATGTATATATACAGTACACGCGGAAAGTATGGCCGGGGCACTGAAAAAAATGCATTTTTTTGGATTAGGCAATGAAAAAGTATGATGGGAAAACACTTACCCCCTCACTAGTACTTTGTTGTGTTGCCCCGGCGCTTGATGACTTCTCTAAGTCGCCTGGGAACACTTGCTGCAAGATTTTGGAGGGTTTCTGGCTCCAATGTCTCCCAAACCTCCCTGATGGCCGCTTCAAGCTTTGGGAGAGAAGAGGTATCTCGGGTCTGAAGCCGCCTCTTAATGATGCTCCACACGTTTTCTATGGGGTTCAAATCAGGTGAGGATCCTGGCCAGTCACTAAAAAAGGGCACTTCACAATCCTTCAACCAGTTAACCACTAATTTAGCGGTGTGGCACGGTGCCCCATCCTGCATAAAAAAACTAGTGCCACTCTTTTCAAAAGAACCCTCTAAATAGTCTCCCAAAAGCTCAAAGTAATTGAAGCGGTTCATATACTCATTCTTGGGGAGGAACACTAATTCCCCAACACCACCATACCCAAAAGAAGCCCATACCATGAGGCTAGGAGGGTGCTTCACAGTCTTTGTGGTGTACTGAGGGAGGTGGGGATCGGAGCCAGACGGACGGTACACTCTCTTGGCACCACTCCCAGTCACACTAAATGTAGCCTCATCAGTCCATAACACCTGTTCCCACTGAGAAATATCCCACAAGTACTTTTTGGCAAAAGCAAGCCTTCGTTGCTTTTGCTGAGCGGTCAGGAGCGGCTTCTTCCTAGCTTTGTAGGATCGCAGCAACAGGTCGTCGTGGATGCGTTCTTGCACCGTCCTCAACGAGACGTTTCCCAGCACACGAGAATTCTTGTCCTTGATTTCACGTGCTGTGAGAGAAGGGTCTTTCTTTAGCTGACGATGGATCAGCCTCAAAGTCGTGGTCTTTATCTTACGAGGCCTCCCAGACCGAGGTTGGGGGGGGGTAGGGAGGTCGTCAGGGTCTCCCTCGTGGTAACGGTTGATCCAGCGATACACAGTTCGCTCAGATAACCTCTTCTGAGCACAAATATCACGCACTGAGATACCTGCCTTATGCAGATCTATGATAGAGGATATCTCCTCTTTACTAACAAACTTCCTGGGCATCAGGAACGACCAGCACAACACAAAAACGAACAATACCGCGAAGCGCAGGGGGACAAAAAATGAGGGGGGAAAAAAACACTTTCGCCACTTAGGAGAGCACGCGGTCGACTGAGATGTTTGTTATTGTTGTGAACGAGAGTTGCCAATACATACATTATCTCGCAAGCGCCAGCTGAACTTTCCGCTGACTCACACTAGCTTTATGGGGTACTGTCAAAAACCGCGAAAATAATGGCTGGCCGCGTCGAACCAGCTATACTTTCCGCGCGTACTGTATATGTATATATATATATGTATGTATATATTTATTTATTTATTCTTGGGTGGCAGTTTTTAGTCGATCCGATTTCCATTTATGTTTTGTTATTTTCATTATTTTCACGTTTTTCACGGGGGTCTTCTTTCGAGCACGTTTCTTTGTTTCGTGCTTCGCCGTTTATCCACCGTCCTATTTCATTCAAGAATTTTCCCTTTTTTCTTTTCGTCAGCTTGCCGTTTCTTATCGTTTTGTCAGTAAGCAAGTAGTTTTTCCCCTTTTGCGCCCACTGTTATCGAGTGGCCTTCATTGCGGTTTTATATTTTACGACAGTTTATTTTCATTTCCCCCGTGTTAAAGCATGATTCTTTTCTTTAGCTTTAAGTAATTGATTTTATTTTGTCTATGTATATTTTGGATGTTAGGTCGGTTAGCCTACATAGGCTATGCCTGCGTTTTCCTCGTAATCTTTTATTTGCGAGGATACGCTGATCACGTGATCGTCACCCCATCAGGCCCTCCTTCCCATCCCCCATTCACGTGGGGCCCCCAGTAGTTGGGTGCTCCTCTCGCCTCGGTTGTCGCTGACAGCCGTTCCCATCAGCAGAGGGGGGGGTGTAGAGGGTCCTCCAGGACCTTAGGTTGGTGGGTGTCGCTTCTCAGCCGACCGCCTCCGGAGTTGTTGATTGCTTTGCGTATTCAGCCTCGGCTTCCGTGGAGTTGTTGCGCTCTGCTTCTTTCAGCTTCCGGAGCTTACATCCATCCGCCTAAAACATTCCCTCTCCGCATAAGGCGGATTTAGATTCAGGCCTCTCCGGTAGTCGTTGAGGGCTATGTTTACGGAAGTTTCTCTTCCGTAGGCGGAGATATTATATTTGTTATTTTATTTCTCCCTTTTATTTTCTTTTCTTTTTTGCCACGGAACTTGCGAGTTCATGTGGCCGTCCCTCCCGGGTTACTTCGTGTACCCCCACTCCGGGTCATACAGCTCCGGGTGGTTTTAATTATTATAGTCCCCGGGACGTAAATATATGAATATATATACAATATATATTTTTTATATATATATTATTTTCCTTTCTTTTGCCACGGAACTTGCGAGTTCATGTGGCCGTCCGGTTACTTCGTGTACCCCCACTCCGGGTCATACAGCTCCGGGTGGTTTTAATTATTATAGTCCCCGGGACATAAATATATGATATATATATACATATATATTTTTTATATATATATTATTTCAGTTCGGCATGCTCCGGCATATGACATTATTATCATAATAATCCTATAAGTTTGTGCAATTGTTCTCATATATTATTGCACTTACAGGCCACTCAGTGTCTGGTTGCCGATCTACAGGATCTGTGCAACCATGATGTTTGCCGGAACCATGCCCCGTGCGCAGTATTGCTTACCGGTTCCGTAGTCTGGCATCACGTAAACGGCTTTGCCTGCTACGACTTGTACAACAGGTTACCTGTTCGATAAGTTACCGCACTGCTTGTTCTATACATATTGTGATGGAATTATATTACACTACTTGGATTAGTGTTAAAAAAAAAAAATGAAATAAAATAAAAAATAAATAAAACAATAATAATAAATAATAATAATAATAAATAAATAAATAGATAACTAAATAAACAATTGAAATAAAATAAATAACTAAATAATAATCAAATAAATTACTATATAAATAAATAAATAATTAAAATTTCTGTAAATTAAATTACATTAATTAATCAACATATGTAAGCATAATTTCAAAGTCGTCTATTCAGTGTCCCAAGAATTTTATTAGAAAATACTGACCATGAAAGAACACATATTCTGTTGTTTTTACGCCAATAACAGATAAATAGGTAAATATCATATTATTATGAAAAAATAGGATGAAAATAGCAAACGTAAGTTTCTTTACACAAAATAACATGCTGCCGACACCATCTGTTAAAAAAAAAATAACAATCAAGTTCACAAGACATACTTATTCAAGTATTATTTCAACTTAAAAGCACTTCACATATCGAAAAATAACCTATTTGCCTTAAATAGAAGCAAGAACATTGCTCTGAATTGAGTTTAGTAGGACAAAATGACCCTGCCTCTCCCATCAGCTGATTTTTCCAAACCAAAACATAGATAGCTTTGTTTATATTTCATAATACATATGTAGTAATATGAGACTACATACAGTATTATTGAATATCTTAAAGTAAAGCTTAACCTTTCAAAAGAGCTAAGGAAAAGATATGTATTCGTTATGTTTGTATTTTTTGAGGGTGTCTCTGTGCTTCAGCAAGTGCCAAAGTATGTACCGATAACCAGACAACAGCGCCATCTATTTACAAAAAGAACTAAAGATAATTAACGTATTTCATTAATTTTTTAGCTTAAAAACACTTCATATAAAGAAAAATAATCTTGTCATTTGTGAATAGTTTCCTAAGACCAATTTACACTAAAAAGAAGCAAGAAAATCGCCCTGAGTTGAGTTAAATGCGGCGAAATAATCTTACCTCCGCCCCCATCTAATTTTTCCAAACCAAAACATGATTAGTTTGTTTGTAATTTATAACACAAATAGTAATACAAGACTTCATACAGTATTATGGTATCCTGTGAAGTAAAGGATAACTTTTTAAAAGAGCAAAGGAAAAGATGCATATTTGATATGTTTGTATTTTATGAGGCAGTCTCAGCACTTAGCCTAGGCAACCAATAACCAGACAACGGCGCTGTAAACCCTACAGAGTGTAAAACCACCTTATGAAAATATTTAACAAGAGCCATAAAACCGAAACGCTACTAAGCGATGGCGACGGTAACCGCGGGCTCCCAGCATGAAAACCATTTGTTTAGTAGGAGAAACTGGATGCTTTCAGTCTAAAGAAAATCATACCTGTACTTTTATAGCATTTTATATTTTTTATTATTAGCTCTTTTGTGAGTAGCAAGATAAAATAGCCTTAGATCTTTCTTCATAGGCTAAAGTGGTACATGGGCAATCTGCAGCCCTCAGGGATTTTCCAGAGTAGTGAAATCACTGCTTTAGTCTTGTGTTTATAAGAAAAAGTCATTGAGGCTTGTGTCTTTAAATAAACAAAGTGCCTCGATTTATCTGAAGGCTAGTGGAAAAGGAACCTTGTGGAAAATATGCTAACACCAGCATTAAAAAAAAAGTAAATTCATGTGGGATGCATACCAGACAACCCCCACAAGTAGCTAGAATCTGCAAATACTTAGAACCCTCATAAAAACACTTAAAACTGCTTATTTTGTTAGTTCAGACTCGAGAAAACCCCACTAAAAATTCTTATACCTGTTTTTTTTAATGTTTTCTCACAAAAAGTGCATTTAATCATGAAATTGATATGAAAATACAGATTTTCAGCGATGTTCTGTCTTACAACACGTCTCAAGAACAAAACCCCTGTCGTAAACCAGGAGACTGCCTGTACATATAAATAAATAGGCTAATCATTATGTTATTTGATTGATGAACTATCATCCTCATTCAGTGTAAGTAAATCGTTAAATTAGTTAATGGTCGTTCCAAAATTATATATAGATTTATATATGCATAAAGATTTTTATATATATAGGCAGTCCCCGGGTTACGACGGGGGTTCCGTTCTTGAGACTCGTTGTAAGCCGGAACATCATCAAAAATCCTAAGAAAACCTTACTTTTAATGCTTTAGGTGCATTCAAAACTGTAAACTGCATTCTTCTTGCATTTTTTCATAAAAAAACCTTCAAATATTGATTATTTTGCATTTTTGGTGTCATATTTCTTCTGCCAGATCAGTTTTGTAGGTGTCGTAACCCTGGAAATAATTTCTGATGAATATAATTGAAAAGCGCCTTAACCTCAGAATGTCGTAAGCCGAACCCGTCGTAACCCGGGGACTGCCTGTATAGAGATTTATAGATTTATATGATTTAGTATATAATATATTAATTATATATATGTAACTATATATCTATTAATGTGATATTATATATATATTACATACAACGTATATTACGTATAACGTTTATACTCATTTCATATAATTATATATATACACATCTGTAATATAATATAGTATATATAATATATATTATCAATATATATAGATTATAAGTATACTATATATATTATATATAGTAATATATTAATTACATATATATAATATTATATATATATATATATATATATTATATTAATATATATATATATAATATAGGATAGAATAGATTATAAGTATATTTATATAATATGTATATATATATATGGTCAAATATAATATACGTGTGTATATATATAGATATATATATATATATATATATATATGTATATATATATATTATATATATATATATATATATATATATATATATATATATATATATATATATATATATATATATATATATAATATATATATATATATATATAATATATATATATATATCGTATATATAGTATATATATATATATATATATATATATATATATATATATATATATATATATATATATATACAGGCAGCCCTTGGTTAGCGGCAGGGGTTCCGTTCCTGGCCACCGACGCCAAGCGATTTTCGACGCTGAGCGATTTTAAAGCCTACGGCCGCCGCACACCTTCTTTCGAAACTCTAGCCCAGTCAAAGGCGCCGTAATCCCACAACGGCGCAATAAGTAAAATTATATTTATGCAGTATAGTACTATAGAATTTACTGTACAGTACATGTGGGTGTCTAGAGTATGTAAAGATATAATAAAGTTTATACAGTGTTCAGGTAGCTGTAGTGTTCAGGTTACGATCATTAGTCTTACGATAGTTCGATTTTATGAGAGATCAAATTACAATGGCCTAACTTTATCCATCTTCTAGTTACATAAGTTCAATAACAGCAAAAGAGAATTATGAAAGTATGGTTTTAACGTTATACTCGTTGCGTGAACGTGTACAACCATGAACAACGGAACGAGAAAACGACTTTTTTTTTTTTTCTAAATACAACCGAACTGGATAACATCTGTTTGGCTTGTATTTCGATTATCGTACTACAGTGCAACATTACCGTATTTGTTATAAATGGCGTTATGTATAGAATAGAAATGAGATATCTTAATGTAATAACTTTATTCGCTATAGATCAGAGATCAATATAGATTAAAGATCAATCGGGAAATATACCGTTAAATTTAAACCTAATTATGACTGAAGCTGAGAAAACTGTTCAAGCTGCTAATGACTATTATCGTACATCGGCAACAAGGATAAAACTGCAGTAAACGTCTGCCATCACACACAACCATAGATAAAATTGGGATAAAATCATTTTAATCAAAACTACTGTGCTTGAAAGAACACATTTTACTGTTGGTTTCACGCCGATATAAGATAAATAAAGTAAAGTTCGTATTACGATGATATAAAGGATTACGTATTGCGAACGGAATCACGTAATTTTTTTACGCAATAAACATGCCGCCAACGTAATCTGTTAACGAAAAAAATAGTTGTTCACATTCACAACGAGACATATTCAATAAATATTTCCACCTAAAAACACGCTGTATAAGGAAAAATAACTTTGTCTCATATAAGTCAAGTATCTAGATATTCGTTTATGCTAACAGAAGCAAGAGCATTCGCTCAGAATTGCGTTATGGTGATACAGACTCGTATTCATCAGCTGATTTCAAACCACAACTTTGGCTGCTCAGCGGAATACGTGCTTAAGTTTGCCGTAGTATTTTAAAATACAATAATATGAGAATACATACAATATTCTTGGATACAGTGAAATAATGTATAACTTTTTAAAGGATTTATGGAAAAGATGAATAATTAATAAAATAACACAATGCATTTTTCGGAATTGGCGGACAAGAACGAACATGAAAAACCATCCCCTGACAACGTGGAGTGTAGTTACAAAGGTTGCCTTCATTTGTATCTTATTTCTGTACAAAAATGAAAATACCTTTACGCAATATATTTTCATACACATTTTAAACATAAAAGCATAAACATTTGAAAAATCGACACATTGATCGCTAAATTTGCGCACTTTTTTTTTCTTTTTTTTTAACTATATTTTTGGAAGAGCGGCAGACGGCGGCAAAAAAAGTGCAAATTAGCGATCGATGTGTCGATTTTATAAATGTTTTTGCTTTTATGTTTAAAATGTGTATGAAAATGTATTACGAATAGGGTGTTTTTATTTCTGTGCAGAAATATGATAAAAAGGCAGCTTTTGAAACTCCCCGTTCTTGTATGCCGCGGCGGCATACAAGAACGAACTTGAAAAACACATCGTAGTCGATAACTTGAAGGGGAGTTTCAAAAGCTGCCTTTTTATCATATTTCTGCACAGAAATAAAAATACCCTATTCGTAATACATTTTCATACACATTTTAAACATAAAAGCATAAACATTTATAAAATCGACACCATCGATCGCTAATTTGCACTTTTTTTAAATCGATATTTTCGGAAGAGCGGCAGGCGGCGGCTTACAAGAAAGAACATGAAAAAACATCGTATTTGGTATCGTGAAGGGGTTTCAAAAGCTGCCTTTGTATCATATTTCTGTACAGAAATAAAAATGCCTTTCACGTAATACATTTTCACACATTTTAAACAAAAGCATGAACAATTATGAATCGACACATCCATAGCTAAATTTGCACTTATGTAACTCGATATTTTCGGCATAGAACAGCGTCAGAGGCATATATTTTACCCTAATACCTATGTAATAATTCTCCATAAAATTTGTTAATATAATTTGCATAACCCTTATGGTCTGAACGGCATTTCTACATAGGTATGAACTCGTTAGACAACGGCGCTAGCGGCGCTGTTAACTGAAATTTGTGCCGTAAAGATACCTTTAAAATGCCTTATTTTTTTAATGAATATTTTTGACGACCGCCGTAAAACCGATTCGCCGTTGAGTGATTGCGCCGTTAACCGCGGGCTGCCTGTATATATATATATATATACTATATATATATATATATATATATATATATATATATATATATATATATGTATATATATATATATATATATATGTTTATGTATATATATATATTTATATATATATATATGTTTGTATATATATATAGATTTATAGATATATATAGATTTATATATATATATATATATATATATATTATATATATATATATATATATATATATATATATATATATATATATATATATATAAATATACTATATATATATATATATATATATATATATATATAGATATAATATATATATATATATATATATATATATATATATATATATATATATATATATATAGATTTATATATATAGATTTATATATATATATATGTAGATATATAGATATAGATATAATATAGATATATATAGATGTAGATAGATATAGATATATATAGTTATAAATATAAATATACTACAGGCGGCCCTCGGTTAGCGGCAGGGGTTCTGTTCCTGGCCACCGACGCCAAGCGATTTTCGACGCTGAGCGATTTTAAAGCCTACGGCCACCGCACACCTCCTTTCGAAACTACTCCAGTCAAAGGCGCCGTAATCCCACAACGGCACAATAAGTAAAATAAAATTATATTTATGCAGTATAGTACTATAGAATTTACTGTACAGTACATGTGGGTGTCTAGAGTATGTAAAGATATAATAAAGTTTATACAGTGTACAGGTAGCTGTAGTGTTAAGGTTATGATCATTAGTCTTACGATAGTCCGATTTTATGAGAGATCAAATTACAATGGCCTAACTTTATCCATTTTCTAGTTACATAAGTTCAATAACAGCAAAAGAGAATTATGAAAGTATGGTTTTAACGTTATAATCGTTGCGTGAACGTGTACAGCCATGAACAACTGAACGAGAAACTACTTTTTTCTTTCTAAGTACAACCGAACTGGATAACATCTGTTTGGCTTGTATTTCAATCATCGTACTACAGTACAACATTACCGTATTTGTTATAAAAGGCGTTATGTATAGAATAGAACTGATATATCTTAATGTAATAACTTTATTTGCTATAGATCAGAGATCAATATAGATTAAAGATCAATCGGGAAATATACTGTTAAATTTAAACCTAGTTATAACTGAAGCTGAGAAAACTTCAAGCTGCTAATGACTATTATCGTACATCGGCAACAAGGATAAAACTACAGTAAACGTCTGCCATCAAACACAACTGTAGATAAAATTGGGATAAAATCATTTTAATCAAAACTACTGTGCTTGAAAGAACACATTTTATTGTTAGTTTCACGCCAATATAAGATAAATGATATAAATTTCGTATTACGATGATATAAAGGATTATTGCGAACGGAATCACATAATTTTTTACGCAATAAACATGTCGCCAACGTAATCTGTTAACAAAAAAAAAAGTAGTTCACATTCACAACGAGACATATTCAATAAATATTTCCACCTAAAAACACGCTGTATAAGGAAAAATAACTTTGTCTCATATAAGTCAAGTATCTAGATATTTGTTTATGCTAACTAGAAGCAAGAGCATTCGCTCAGAATTGCGTTATGGTGAAACAAACTCGTATTCATCAGCTGATTTCAAACCACAACATTGGCCGCTCCGCGGAATACTGGCTTAAATTTGCCGTAGTATTTTAAAATACAATAATATGAGAATACATACAATATTCTTGGATACAGTGAAATAATGTATAACTTTTTAAAGGATTTATGGAAACGATGCATAATTAATAAAATAACACAATGCATTTTTCGGAACTGTCGGACAAGAACAAACTTGAAAAAAATCCCCTGACAACGTGGAGCGTAGTTACAAAGGCTGCCTTAATTTGATCTTATATTCTGTACAAAAATGAAAATACTTTTACGTAATATATTTTCATACACATTTTAAACATAAAAGAATAAACATTTAAAAAATCAACATATCGATCGCTAAATTTGGACTCTCTTTAACTCTATATTTTCGGAAGAGCGGCAGATGGCGGCATACAAGAACGAACTTGAAAAAACATTGTAGTCGATAACTTGAAGGGCAGTTTCAAAAGCTGCCTTTTTTTCATATATCTGCACAGAAATAAAAATACCCTATTCGTAATACATTTTCATACACATTTAAACATAAAAGCATAAACATTTATAAAATCGACACATCGATCGCTAATTTGCACTTTTTTTTTAAATCGATATTTTCGGAAGAGCGGCAGGCAGCGGCTCACAAGAAAGAACATGAAAAAACATCGTATTTGATAACGTGAAGGGCAGTTTCAAAAGCTGCCTTTGTATCATATTTCTGTACAGAAATAAAAATACCTTTCACGTAATACATTTTCATACACATTTTAAACAAAAGCATGAACATTTATAAATCGACACATCCATAGCTAAATTTGCACTTATGTAACTCGATATTTTCGGCATAGAACAGCGTCAGAGGCATATATTTTACCCTAATACCTACGTAATAACTCCATAAAATTTGTTAATATAATTTGCATAACCTTTATGGTCTGAACGGCATTTCTACAAATGTATGAACTCGTTAGACAACGGCGCTAAGGATACCTTTAAAATGCCTTATTTTTTTAATGAATATTTTTGACGACCGCCGTAAAACCGATTCGCCGTTGAGTGATTGCGCCGTTAACCGCGGGCCTCCTGTATATAGATATTAAGGCGGCCCTCGGTTAGCGGCAGGGGTTCCATTCCTGGCCGCCGATGCTAAGCGACTTTAAAGCCTAAGGCCGCTGCACACCTTCTTTCGAAACTAGACCCGTCAAAGGCGCCATAATCCCACAATGGCGCAATAAGTAAAATTATGTTTATGCAGTATAGTACTATAAAATTTACTGTACAGTACATTATAGCATTATAAATACTGTAAAGTGTAAAAAGCCTAGCTTTAATCCTTTGGGTGTCTAGAGTTTGTAAAGATATACTAATAAGGTTTATACGTACAGTGTACAGGTAGCTGTAGTGTTCAAGTTACGATAATTCGTCTTACGACAGTCCGATTTTATGAGACCAAATTACAATAGCCTAACTTTATCCCATCTTCTAGTTACATAAGGTCAATAACAGCAAAAGAGACTGATGAAAGTATGGTTTTAACGTTATACTCGTTGCATGAACGTGTACAGCCATGAACAATCGAACGAGAAAAGACTTTCTCTCTCTCTCTCTCTCTCTCTCTCTCTCTCTCTCTCTCTCTCTCTCTCTCTCTCTCTCTCTCTCTCTCTCTCAGAGAAAATGAAAAACGGGACTTGGAAGAAAAATCCCTATTAAATATCAAGCAAAACCCCAAACTATTATACTCATATGCGAAGAAGATGAATAAAAGAAGAATAGAAATAGGCCCTCTGAGAATTGAAGGGAGATTAACGAATGAAAAAAAGGAAATTTGCAACATACTGGCAGAACGATATAAGAGAGAATTCACCCCTAGAATAGATAATGAAGATAATGATATAGAAGTAAGGGACGAAAATAGTGAATATTTAGCTGACATAGAAATTAATGAAGCTGATATTGTGCAGGCAATTAATGAAATTAAAAATGGAGCTGCTGCAGGGCCGGATGGAGTCCCTGCTATTTTGTTAAAGAAAGTAGTTCATTCTATCGCAAAGCCACTTGCAATATTATTAAGACAAAGTGTAGATACAGGCAAGATTTATGATGAGCACAAATTAGCATATATCACCCCTACTTTCAAAAGTGGATCAAGACTAGAGGCAAGTAATTATAGGCCTGTGAGTCTAACATCACATATTATGAAAGTGTATGAAAGGGTAATGAAGAAAAATATTATGAAACATTTAATAAAAAATAATTTGTTTAATATAGGACAACACGGTTTCGTACCCGGAAAAAGTACACAAACCCAACTGTTAGTCCACCGTGAGAACATATTCAAAAATATGAAAAGCGGAAATGAAACAGATGTGGTTTATCTAGACTTTGCAAAAGCTTTTGACAAAGTAAACCCTAATATATTAGCAAAGAAAATTAGAAAACACAATATCGTAGATAAAGTAGGAAGATGGTTAAAAGAATTTTTACACAACAGAAAACAGATAGTTATTGCAAACGATGAGAAATCGGATGAAACCAAGGTAATATCCGGTGTGCCACAAGGTACGGTGCTAGCTGCAATATTGTTTGTTATTATGATTGAAGACATAGACAGTAATGTTAAGGATTCGGTAGTGAGTAGTTTCGCTGATGACACAAGAATAAGTAGAGAAATTACTTGTGATGAAGATAGGAACGCTCTACAAAGAGACCTTAACAAAGTATATGATTGGGCAGAGGTAAATAGGATGGTATTTAACTCTTGATAAATTTGAATCAATAAATTATGGAGACAGAGAAGGAAAGCTATATGCATATAGGGGACCTAATAATGAGACAATCACAAATAAGGAAGCAGTTAAAGACCTTGGTGTGATGATGAATAGGAACATGTTATGCAATGATCAAATAGCCATTCTGT
>NC_061100.1:43454397-43523620 GCF_015104395.2 Macrobrachium nipponense
AATGCTGTCATACAGATGTGTAAAGAATGTAAGGATTAGTTTAGTAGATCACTTAGAGGACTACCAAGAGCAAATAGAAGATAGCGGCAAAATCGCGAATGTTAAGCAAAGAAGAGCTACAGAATTGGGAGACAGAAAATGCCTAACTTGTTTGCTAATTTCATGACAAAGCTAATTGAAATAGAGATAGCAGTAGTAGTGTTGGCGATACTAATTGTTCTCTTTCAGCTCCCCTGCCTGTTCCAGAACCAGCCCTAACAGGTGTCGGGGATCATGGAGAACCACAGACCCGAAGGGTAGGCTCTCTGGCCCCCCCCCCAGCGTGGAGCAGGCAATTTTTAGCAGTACAGTAATCCCTCACCATATCGCGGTTCACCTACCGCGCCCTCGGTACACCACGGATTTATAAATATATTATATGTAAATCTATATCGCAGACTCCTCTTTATATCGCTGGTTGCTGAGGACAGATAAGTCTTATGATTTTTTCCAATTTTAATTATTTTTTTTATTAAGAATAGTAATTTCTGGTTATAAATTGATATTGTAAAGTAAATTAACCCTTAAACGCTTATTGGACATATTAAACATTGACGAAAATTGTCTGTTGGGTGCTTAATTGACGTATGATACTTTGACGCAAAAAAGTTTTTTTTTTTAATTCGCGTAAAAATAGTTATAGGCCTGCTTGGCGAAAACTTTTGAATCACGCACCTTGAGAGATGTTCACGGATCAAGCTGTTGTTTTGTTTACAAGCGTTACCCAGGCACGCATTCGCGAATTTCTTTCTTCTCGCACTAAAAAGCATCAGCGACACATCTCAGAAATTATTTCGTCACTTTGATGTAATTTTTGCACCATTTTATATTAGCCCTTAAATGCCGATTGGACGTATTAAACGTCAACGAAAATTGTCTGTTGGGTGCTGAATTGACGTACGAAACGTTGACGCCAAAAAGATTTTTTTTAAATTTGCGGAAAAGTAGTTATAGGCCTACTTGGCGAAAACTTTTGAATCACGCACCTTGAGGGATGCTGGGAGTTCACAGATCAAGCTGTTGTTTTGTTGACAATCGTTACCCAGGCGCGCAAGCACAAATTTCTTTCTTCTCGCAATAAAAAGCATCAGCGACACATCTTGGAAATTATTTCGTCACTGACATAATTTTTGCACCATTTTATAAGCCGTTACATAGAGTTTTATATATGAAAATATGTGATTTCATGTAGAACACAACAAAAAAATACCCATGGTTGTAGCTCTTATCAGTTTTGAAATATTTTCACATAAATAACGATAAAAGCCAAAATTTCAGCCTTCAGTCAACTTTGACTACCGAAATGGTTGAAAAATGCAATTGTAAGCTAAAACTCTTATATACTAGTAATATTCAATCATTTACCTTCATTTTACAACAAATTGGAAGTCTCTACCACAATATTTCGATTTATGGTGATTTTAAGAAAAAAAAACTTTTTCCTTACGTCCGTGTGGTAACACTTCCGAAAAAATCAGAAATTTTTTCGTCCGATTATCCTAATGTTTGCACCATTTTAAATTAGCAGTTACATAAAGTTTTAGATATGAAATTGTGCGCAATTTCATGTAGAATACAAAAAAAAAAAAAAAAAAACCTTCATTTTGCAACAAACGGGAAGTCTAGCACAATATATTTCAATTTCTGGTGAATTTCTGAAAACTGCTTTTTTTTTTACGTCCGCGCTTTACAAATTCATGCATCATTGTGTGATAATATTTTCTCTTTGTTGTCTTAATTGTTTTACAATGTGTTATATACCAAAATGATTGCTCTCTTTGTTGCCTTGATTGTTTTACAATGTGTTATATACCAAAATGATCGCAATTTAGTGTACAATACAACGAAAAAAGTTAACTCATTAGCTTTAACCGTTTTGCTCACAGTGCGATTTGTATACAATTATATATGAAATTTTTTTGCGCTGTCATACCCCCATATTTATATATGATAATGATATTTTTTTCATTTCTGATGGTTGCATACTAAACTTCAGGCAATGCCCAAAAAAGGAGCCAAAAATGAACTCTTAATCTTATAAACTAAGCGTGCTGTGATTTTTTGAAAAAAAACATTTTTTCCGCTTCTGCGCTCACTCGCGAAAGCCGCCGGCATACGGGAGACGATTTTTAAAATACCGCTTCAGCTTTTAAGGGTTAAGATCCTATAGGGAGGCAGGGAAAAAACTCGAAGATTGAGGTGGCATAGATATGGGATGAGGAACAGCTGGTTAGAAAAGTATAGTGTGTATGAAAGTAACAAGATGAAGACAAGGAGGAGGGCCCAAGAAAAAATCTTAAGGATATTTTGGGAGAAAGAGAACAGTAGAGGGCTACATGAATGCATAGGATTTTGTTCAAAATTCACTAACTGGCAACTAATATGCACCATATATATCTATTATTTCAATGTGAAAACACGATTATTGCATACAATAAGGCTTAATATGTTCCATAAGAGTGAAATCTGTCATAATACAGGTACTCCTTTAACAACGTACTTGTTTTACGATAACTCAGAGTTACAACGACAACTTGAAGAGAGAGATAAAAAAAACATAAAATGAAAATAAAAACATTGAAAGGCTATTCAGTGCCAATAATCTAACCTGGCCTAGGTTTTGAAAACTTTGAAATCTGTGGCTAAAACAATAAATAAGGCTTCAATATACTTTGTAAAGCTATACAGTTGAATCTCTTTTAAAGTCAGCATGCTATGGACTGGGAACTCCCTGGTTGGCTTGATTCAGCCGCCATTGTTTGTTGTGCGTCCGAACAGGTGGTGCCACGTTTGTTTACAACTTCAAGACAGAAAAAAATTATGCCATATCCTTTTTTTAGTGAGAATAATTCTTAGTAATGAAAAGAAAATGTGTAATGTCAAATTTTTTTTATATTAACTTGAAAATAAATATATTTTTTTAAATATTCCACTTGAGAAGTGTCTCTACCAAGTCCTACCTTTTAATCAGAACGGTGAGATATTTGGCATGCACGAATTCCTTACTCTTAGTATGCTTGAAAGACTTACATGTAATACAATTTGATAAATTTTTATACAACGGTGTATTTACTTACGTATTTTATGTCACCCATGAGATCAGATGATACTACGTAGATGTAAGAAGTGCAAGCGTAAATCTTTATCAATGCTAGACAATGCTTATCCCCTTAGTGAATAGTTTAATGTTCACTTTCTTCAATAGATGGCATTGTGCTTTGTGTACGTTTTGACGGTGACATTCAAATTCCCGTGATCACGAAAATTCATTCATTATTTTTTTCAATCACTACCCTCGACGATAAAAATAAAAGACGAGGAAACTAATAGTAATAATTATGAAATACCATATTTAGAATATGACGGTCACTGCTATATAACGTGCAGATTCTGAGAAGAGTTTAGCACTGTAGTATTTACTTAGTATTGTGTTGACTTAATAGTAGGATAACTCGGAAATGTAGGCTAAATGTTATAAACAATAGTTGGATAACTCGGGAATGTAGGCTAAATGTGTTAAATAAAGTACATTATTTTAAAGAAAATTGTACATTATGAAGTTATAAAATGATAAATTTAAAATATATGAATAATAAATTGATCGATAGCATTGTCAGAACTTTGTCAAGTAGTAGGCTATGTTGGAAGCTAGTTCTGTGTATATTATATGACTGAAAATTAATGCTATTAGTCGAAATAAAAAGAATAACATGTTTAACAATGAATTAGTTTAACAACATGGTCGCTAGAACAGAACCCCATCTTTAAATGAGGAGTACCTGTATTTCAAAACTAAGAAGATATCATGTCCAGCCAAGTTTCAGAAAAAGCACTTGCAAAACATTTTCAGAACTCATTCACATTGCTGATGCATTTGACCAAAATGAATAGTAGTCATCAAACCTCAGTATAGTTGTTAAATAAGAAACAAACAAATTTGTCATAACATTAATATTGCTTCCAAAGCAACCATGAAAGCTAAAAACCATCAAATAGGATGGTTTTTATGCCTCAATGCTTAAAAAATGTAAATGCTATGCCAATACAAAATAGAATGCTCCCACTGTTATTAACGTGCAAGTGGAGCGGTTTAACAAGAACCACCTGGTATAACGTCTACAAAGAGCAGCGACAATGAAATATCCTTGAAAACATTTAGAAGAATATTTGGATTTTCATACAAATAAAATTATTTATGATATATTCCTTAACCACTTGAAAAATGGTGGCTTACTAGCAAATACGTATTCACTTAGGTCTTGTGTTAGGTCTTCGTCATCTTCACATGCAAAACGTTCTACTCAGACAGAATACAGCTAAAATGTGATTGACTGTCTGGTTGCCATGGAGACTTAGCCAAATGACAGCCCCCTATTTCTGTTCTATTTATGTATTGACATGTCGTGGATGGCCCTACATTTGAATGTTGGCGTAATCGGGACTATTTGGCTGCTGATGGCAAAAATTACTCAATAATTTGTTTTATAGAATTATTTCTTCATGAAAACAAGAATTTAACAGTAATTTTAACTTTAACCCTTAAACGCTGAGCCGGTATTTCCGAAAGTGTCTCCAGTATGCTGGCGGCGTTTGCGAGTGAGCGCCGAAGCAGAAAATTTTTTTTTTTTTTTTTTTTTTTTTTTTTTTTTTTTTTTTTTTTCAAAAAATCACAGCACGCTTAGTTTTCAAGATTAAGAGTTCATTTTTAGCTCCTTTTTTGGTCATTGCCTGAAGTTTAGTATGCAACCATCAGAAATGAAAAAAATATCATTATCATATATAAATATTGGAATACAGTAGGGCCTCGTTAATCACGGGGGATAGGGCCCAGAATCCCCCGTGATAAGTAAATACCCGTGTTATCCTGGTACCCCCCTGAAAATTGCTTTAAACCGCCTACTTTAATAATTAACCCACCCAAGACCACTATTTCAATGTTTATAACTGCCTACTTTAGTTCAAGCACCAAATATTTCTTCAACTATCACCTTAAACTAAATTCAAGACAGTATCAAAGTTATTCTTTCCTATCTTCAATTTCCCCTTCATCAGATCAGCAAATAAAAGTATAATTACCTAACAATTCCTTTTTATTTTCATGATTTGGCTGCTGCACCAAGCTAAAAGTACATAGTATACAGGCAGTCCCCGGGTTACGACGGGGTTTCCGTTCTTAAGACGCGTCGTAACCCGAAAATCTTCGTAAGCCGGAACGACGTTCTTGAAAACATGTCCATAAGAAAAATTTCACTAATTTGCAATTTTTCTTAGGGCCGTATCTCTAAAATTATCACTAATTTACTTTTTTCATGTGCAACACTGTGTATTCACAAATTACTGTATATTTTCATTAAAATACAAGAGAGAGAGAGAGAGAGAGAGAAATAACTCCTTACGGTTTCAATAGTTTGAAATGAACGTCTGTAGGCAACTTTTCCCCCTCCCATAAATACATATATTTCTCCAGAGAAGAGAGAAAGAGAGGACTGTGCAATTATGTTTGTCTGTCTATCAATTCTTTTGCTGAGAGCGAGAGAGATAAAAGGAAGAAATAGAAACACCAAATGTATGACAAGTATCTTGTGGAGAGAGAGAGAGAGAGAGAGAGAGAGAGAGAGAGAGAGAGAGAGAGAGAGAGAGAGATAGAGGAGAGAGAGAGAGAGAGAGAGAGAGAGAGAGAGTTGTCCTTACAATATTTAAAAGAGAGAAATGGAATGATTATTGTATGTAAAATACTAGATATGAATTTTGTACTTACAGTTAATAGTATTATTATTGGAAAATATTAATGATGAACTTATTACATACATGTCCATGAAAATGATCTCATCTCAGTAAGAGAGAGAGATTACATAAAACCATTAAATTCGTTGACCATTGTATGGCATTGTTAAGCTCCGAGTGTCACTGGAGTTGAGGTAGGGAAATTGATACAGAAAAAGACAAAGGGAAGAATTTTCTTTTGAAATTAGTTATCGTATTATTACTACTTCTATTATTATTATTATTATTATTATTTGAAAATATAATAAACACTTGCATCTACCATAAAAATTCTCTCATCTCAGTAAGAAAGAGGAATTATACTTACAAGTGAAATGGAAATGTCATTTTCATCTCTTTAAAATACGACCATTATGAATTTTGTATTAAAGCAGTTTATTATTATTATTATTTTGATTATTATTAAATAACTGAAATTATCAATAAACATTTTACATACTAGTACCATAAAAATTCTTTCATCTCGGTAAAAGGGAGAGAGAGAGAGAGAGAGAGAGAGAGAGAGAGAGAGAGAGAGAGAGAGAGAGGGAGGGAGTTACCACTATGACACATTATTATCTTGTGTGGCAAAAGAGAGAGAGAGAGAGAGAGAGAGAGAGAGAGAGTTAACCTTAATTAAAAGTGACATGGATAGATTAGTACGTATTATATTTTTTTAAAATACTATCACATATGAATTTTGTAATTACAGTTATTTATTATTATTATTATTTGAAAGTATTAAAAACAAATAGTACAAGTACATAAAAAATCCCGAGTCTCAGTAAATGAGAGAGAGAGAGAGAGAGAGAAGAGGGGGGGGGGGGGGAAATTTCAGGACCACGTGATTGCAACACTGCAGCTTTTCCCCCAGCTCTTCCCCCTCCTGGCTGTCACAGAACTTTATATATCTGACAGTTTTAGTACCTGGATCTCGAGGAAAGGTTACTGAGAGAAGACTGGGATTTCCTTCATTCTTCCATAATTTTTTAAATATAAGCTAAAATCTTACTAATTCACTATGGTATTTTCTTTAATGAATTGGTATTGCTGTATAAATTAACCTTTCCTCGAGATCCAGGTACTAAAACTGTCAGATATATAAAGTTCTGTGACAGCCAGGAGGGGGAAGAGCTGCAGTGTTGCAATCACGTGGTCCTGAAATTCCCCCCCCCCTTCTCTCTCTCTCTCTTCCTCTCTCTCTCTTCCCCCCCCCCCTCTCATCTCTCTATCTCCTCTTCTCTCTCTATCTCTCTCTCTCTCTCTTGCTTGGTGAGACGTTCCTGCGCGAAGTCAGATTAATCAACAGATATCACAAGTTTAACAAACGTCTAGAATTTGAGAAATATCTAGAAGTGTTCGTGAACTATCGGTGATAAGATTAGTGTGAAAATAGTAGGATAAAGCGTCTTCTAAGTTAGTTTATCAAGTGAAATACTGTAAATCAGAACAAGATGGCAGTAAGTTCCAACTGCGGAAAAAAATGGCGAGATTTAGCTTGCTTGGCAGATTCGCAATACGATGAGGTAGCAGGAAGGGAACTGGCATTTCTGATCTATGAAATCAGCAACAGTCCTAACCAAAAAGATACAAAAGCATTCATAGATATATTAGAAGGATACAATCCTTCAAACTGGAACAAATCAAATGAAAACATCTTGAAAATAATTGAAGAAGTTCCAAATAAAATCCAAGTGGTCAAGAGACTCATAAAGAAAATATACATAAACCAACATATTCCGACAAAGAAAATGAATAAGGTGAACCTTGTGAATATCCTAATTGATGCATTAGGAAAAAGAATGCCAAAAGCATGTAAACTGTGTAAGGTGTGGTATAGCATAGTTAATCCACAAAACCTAATCAGAAAATGTGCTGCATGCCAACATTCCGACCCATCCACAGTGTGCTGAGGTAATGCAAGATATGAGAAAAGACACAAGAATTTTTTGCTCAACATGTCTACCATGGATAGACAATGTTATTAAATCAAGATTGAATGTACAAATAGTTGAGGATGAAGAGGAAGAAGAGGAAAACGTAAGAGAAGTAAACAAAACTGAAATGACAGAAAAAGATAAGGAAAACAAAGAAGATAAAAGTATGGATGCAGAGATACTCATTGATACTACATATGAGGCTATAAAGCAGCATACCTACGAAGAAATAAATTACGATATGACAACACAAAAGAAAATGCCGAAGAGGCTCTACCCAGATCTACACAATGACGGGAAAGAGGAAAAAATATACAAAAAAGACAAAGTCTGCAACCTTTTGAAAAGAGGGAATTGCAGATTGGAGAAAAATGTACTACAAACATCCTAAGGTATGTCACAACTATGAAATATATGGTAAATGTGCATACCTAGATGGATATGAGGATGATTGCAGAGATCTACATCCAAAAATATGCAAAAACCTAAAAGAAGGAAAAGGATGTAAGTTCGACAAAAAATGTAAATATATGCACCCTGTAGCCATGAAAAATAATCAAATAAATAACCAATCAAGTAATAAAATCCAAAATAAGAAAGAAACAAATAAAGAGAGGAATGAAGAATATCAGGTAAAAGAAAAAGCAAGCCATCAACGAGATATGCAGAGGTGTCAGCAAAAAATTTCAATGCATCAGCTCCAAGATTCTACTCAAGAGATAATAACTGTTTTTATTATGCAAGAGGATATTGCAGATATGGAGAAAATTGCAGATTCAGACACAAAATGAATAATTATGACGAAGGAAGAACAAATATTATGGAAAAGTTGGATTTTTTAATGTCAGAATTTCTGGAAATGAAAAAAAGAACAACATACCAGAACAGGAAAGAGACATGGGAAAATCCTTATATTACCAATATTAAATGAAGGAGAAAACACGCAAACCATCATAGTGGATGAATGCGCAGGGTTTAGTTACGAGTAACTCAAAAAGAAAATAGAGTACTTAGAAGAACGAACCCAAATTGAAAAGAAAATAGATATAATGAATATAAGTGAAACCTGGTATTCCCAAGAGATTGGGATTGATGATCAAATAAAAGGGTTCCAAACTTATAGATCAGATAGAAAAAAATAGGAATCAAGGGGGAACCACAATATATGGGAAAGACAAAAAACAAGGAAAAATATATGAGAAATATAGTAACTCAGAATGTGAACTAATAGCGGTAGAATTTGAATCTGAAAAATTAATGAACATAGTAATATATAGACCTCCTAATACTAAAGAGTTTGACTTAATAATAGAAAAATTGGATGATATATGTAGAAATCACAAGGACTGGACTATTCTCCTATCTGGAGACTTCAACTTCCTTTCGTAGACTGGAAAGAACGAATAGGAGATTGTGGATGTACTTATACATATAAAAAAGAGAGTAATAGTAGTGCAGAAGATAAGAGGCAATTCAAAAAGCTATTAGATATGCTACTAGAATACAACATTCAACAAATAAATCACCTGCCAACAAGAAAAGGAAAATACTTTAGACCTAGTATTTGTGAACGAGATGAATTATGTTAAAGAAATAATAGTTTACAATGCGAGTATTTCAGACCATAATGTCATAGAATTAACAGTCCATTCCAAAGCAAGTGAAAACAGAGATAAGCAAGAAATGAAAAAGTGGGAAGGATATGGAAAATACAACTTCTACAGTAAAAATATAAAATGGTCAGAAATAAATGAAGAATTAAAGATTGGGATAACATTTTCGTAAGTGATGACATAAAGGTAAATACGGAGATATTATATAAAATATTAGAGAAAATAGTGGATAAATATATACCGAAGAAGAAAAGTAAACATCAGTCATGCATACCAAGAGACAGAAGGATCTTGTTCCAGAAAATCAGAAAGTGGAAAAAAGGTCTTGCAAAAGAAAAAAATGCATGGAAAGTTATAGAACTAAAATGTAAGATAGAAAATGCAGAACAAAAGATTATACAATCAAAAGAAAATGAAAAACGGGACTTGGAAGAAAAAACCCTATTAAATATCAAGCAAAATCCCAAACTATTATACTCATATCCGAAGAAGATGAATAAAAGAAGAATAGAATAGGCCCTCTAAGAATTGAAGGGAGATTAACGAATGAAAAAAAGGAAATTTGCAACATATTGGCAGAACGATATAAGAGAGAATTCACCCCTAGAATAGATAATGAAGATAATGATATAGAAGTAAGGGATGAAAATAGTGAATATTTAGCTGACATAGATATTAATGAAGCTGATATTGTGCAGGCTATTAATGAAATTAAAAATGGAGCTGCTGCAGGGCCTGATGGAGTGCCTGCTATTTTGTTAAAGAAAGTAGTTCATTCTATCGCAAAGCCACTTGCAATATTATTAAGACAAAGTGTAGATATAGGCAAGATTTATGATGAGCACAAATTAGCATATATCAACCCCTACTTTCAAAAGTGGATCAAGACTAGAGGCAAGTAATTATAGGCCTGTGAGTCTAACATCACATATTATGAAAGTGTATGAAAGGGTAATGAAGAAAAATATTATGAAACATTTAATAAAAAATAATTTGTTTAATAAAGGGCAACATGGTTTCGTACCCGGAAAAAGTACACAAACCCAACTGTTAGTCCACCGTGAGAACATATTCAAAAATATGAAAAGCGGAAATGAAACGGATGTGTTTATTTAGACTTTGCAAAAGCTTTTGACAAAGTAAACCATAATATATTAGCGAAGAAAATTAGAAAACACAATATCGTGGATAAAGTAGGAAGATGGTTAAAAGAATTTTTACACAACAGAAAACAGATAGTTATTGCAAACGACGAGAAATCGGATGAAGTCAAGGTAATATCCGGTGTGCCGCAAGGTACGGTGTTAGCTGCAATACTGTTTGTTATTATGATTGAAGACATAGACAGCAATGTTAAGGATTCGGTAGTGAGTAGTTTCGCAGATGACACAAGAATAAGTAGAGAAATTACTTTTGATGAAGATAGGAACGCTCTACAAAGAGACCTTAACAAAGTATATGATTGGGCAGAGGTAAATAGGATGGTATTTAACTCTGATAAATTTGAATCAATAAATTATGGAGACAGAGAAAGAAAGCTATATGCATATAGGGGACCTAATAATGAGACAATCACAAATAAGGAAGCAGTTAAAGACCTTGGTGTGATGATGAATAGGAACATGTTATGCAATGATCAAATAGCAATTCTGTTGGCAAAATGTAAAGCAAAAATGGGAATGTTGTTACGGCACTTCAAAACAAGAAAAGCTGAACACATGATTATGCTTTATAAAACATATGTTCGTAGTCCACTTGACTATTGCAATATGATATGGTACCCACACTATCAAAAGGATATTGCACAAATAGAGAGTGTACAAAGGTCCTTTACAGCTAGAATAGAAGAAGTTAAAGACCTTGACTACTGGGAAAGACTACAATCCTTAAAATTATATAGTCTAGAAAGGAGAAGAGAACGCTACATGATAATTCAGGCATGGAAACAGATAGAAGGAATAGCAGAAAATATCATGGAACTAAAAATATCAGAAAGAGCAAGCAAGAGGTAGATTAATAGTGTCCCAAAACTATACCAGGAAAAAATAAAGGAAAGCGCACAGGACATTAATCCACTACGCACCAGCATCGATAATGCAGCGTCTATTCAATGCGTTGCCAGCTCATCTGAGGAATATATCAGGAGTGAGCATAGATGTGTTTAAGAATAAGCTCGACAAATATATAAACTGCATCCCAGACCATCCAAGATTGGAAGATGCAAAATATACCGGAAGATGTACTAGCAACTCTCTGGTAGACATTAGAGGTGCCTCACACTGAGGGACCTGGGGCAACCCGAACAAGATGTAAGGTCTGTAAGGTTCTCTCTCTCTCTCTCTCTCTCTCTCTCTCTCTCTCTCTCTCTCTCTCTCTCATTTACTGAGACTCGGGATTTTTTATGTACTTGTACTATTTGTTTTTATTATTATTATTATTTGAAAGTATTAAAAACAAATAGTACAAGTACATAAAAAATCCCGAGTCTCAGTAAATGAGAGAGAGAGAGAGAGAGGGGGGGGGGGGAATTTCCGGACCACGTGATTGCAACACTGCAGCTCTTCCCCCTCCTGGCTGTCACAGAACTTTATATATCTGACAGTTTTAGTACCTGGATCTCGAGGAAAGGTTACTGAGAGAAGACTGGGATTTCCTTCATTCTTCCATAATTTTTTAAATATAAGCTAAAATCTTACTAATTCACTATGGTATTTTCTTTAATGAATTGATATTGCTGTATAAATTAATATTAATATTTGAAAATAGTAAATCATTTATTTATCATACAAAAAAACACACATCTTTGTAGTAGAGAGAGAGAGAGAGAGAGAGAGAGAGAATTATGATTTTTATTATGTGATATCATTTCAACTTATTAAACTTACTAATACAGTATTAATCAAAATTAATATTTGAAAATTAGTAAATCATTTTTGTATTATAAAAATGTATTTAGTCACGAAAATAAACATCAAAATACACTAATTAGTGATTATTTTTGTCGGAAAATACAAAGAGACCTTACAGACCTTACAGACCTTACATCTTGTTCGGGTTGCCCCAGGTCCCTCAGTGTGAGGCACCTCTAATGTCTACCAGAGAGTTGCTAGTACATCTTCCGGTATATTTTGCATCTTCCAATCTTGGATGGTCTGGGATGCAGTTTAGATATTTGTCGAGCTTATTCTTAAACACATCTACGCTCACTCCTGATATATTCCTCAGATGAGCTGGCAACGCATTGAATAGACGCTGCATTATCGATGCTGGTGCGTAGTGGATTAATGTCCTGTGTGCTTTCCTTATTTTTCCTGGTATATTTTTGGGCACTATTAATCTACCTCTGCTTGCTCTTTCTGATATTTTTAGTTCCATGATATTTTCTGCTATTCCTTCTATCTGTTTCCATGCCTGAATTATCATGTAGCGTTCTCTTCTCCTTTCCAGACTATATAATTTTAAGAATTGTAGTCTTTCCCAGTAGTCTAGGTCCTTAACTTCTTCTATTCTAGCTGTAAAGGACCTTTGTACACTCTCTATTTGTGCAATATCCTTTTGATAGTGTGGGTACCATATCATATTTGCAATATTCAAGTGGACTACGAACATATGTTTTATAAAGCATAATCATGTGTTCAGCTTTTCTTGTTTTGAAGTGCCGTAACAACATTCCCATTTTTGCTTTACATTTTGCCAACAGAGTTGCTATTTGATCATTGCATAACATGTTCCTATTCATCATCACACCAAGGTCTTTAACTGCTTCCTTATTTGTGATGGTCCTCATTATTAGGTCCCCTTATATGCATATAGCTTTCTTTCTCTGTCTCCATAATTTATTGATTCAAATTTATCAGAGTTAAATACCATCCTATTTACCTCTGCCCAATCATATACTTTGTTAAGGTCTCTTTGTAGAGCGTTCCTATCTTCATCACAAGTAATTTCTCTACTTATTCTTGTGTCATCTGCGAAACTACTCACTACCGAATCCTTAACATTATTGTCTATGTCTTCAATCATAATAACAAACAGTATTGCAGCTAACACCGTACCTTGCGGCACACCGGATATTACCTTGGCTTCATCCGATTTCTCGTCGTTTGCAATAACTATCTGTTTTCTGTTGTGTAAAAATTCTTTTAACCATCTTCCTACTTTATCCACGATATTGTGTTTTCTAATTTTCTTCGCTAATATATTATGGTCTACTTTATCAAAAGCTTTTGCAAAGTCTAAATAAACCACATCTGTTTCATTTCCGCTTTTCATATTTTTGAATATGTTTTCACGGTGGACTAACAGTTGGGTTTGTGTACTTTTTCCGGGTACGCAACCATGTTGTCCTTTATTAAACAAATTATTTTTTATTAAATGTTTCATAATATTTTTCTTCATTACCCTTTCATACACTTTCATTATATGTGATGTTAGACTCACAGGCATATAATTACTTGCCTCTAGTCTTGATCCACTTTTGAAAGTAGGGGTAATATACGCTAATTTGTGCTCATCATATATCTTGCCTGTATCTACACTTTGTCTTAATAATATTGCAAGTGGCTTTGCGATAGAATGAACTACTTTCTTTAACAAAATAGCAGGAATTCCATCAGGCCCTGCAGCAGCTCCATTTTTAATTTCATTAATAGCCTGCACAATATCAGCTTCATTAATATCTATGTCAGCTAAATATTCACTATTTTCATCCCTTACTTCTATATCATTATCTTCATTATCTATTTCTAGGGGTGAATTCTCTCTTATATGTCTTTTCTGACCAGTATGTTGCAAAATTTACCTTTTTTTTCCATTCGTTAATCTCCCCCTTCAATTCTCAGAGGGCCTATATTCTTCTTTTATTCATCTTCTTCGCATATGAGTATAATAGTTTGGGGTTTTGCTTGATATTTAATAGGGTTTTTTCTTCCAAGTCCCGTTTTTCATTTTCTTTTGATTGTATAATCTTTTTTTCTGCATTTTCTATCTTACTTTTTAGTTCTATAACTTTCCATGCATTTTTTTCTTTTGCAAGACCTTTTTTCCACTTTCTGATTTTCTGGAACAAGATTCTTCTGTCTCTTGTATGCATGAATGATGTTTACTTTTCTTCTTCGGTATATATTTTTCCACTATTATCTCCAATATTTTATATAATATCTCCGAATTTACCCTTATGTCATCACTTACGAAAATGTTATCCCAAGCTTTGTTAATTCTTCATTAATTTCTGACCATTTTATATTTTTACTGTAGAAGTTTGTATTTTCCATATCCTTCCCACTTTTTCATTTCTTGCTTATCTCTATTTTCACTTGCTTTGGAATGAACTGTTAATTCTATGACATTATGGTCTGAAATACTCGCATTATAAACTATTATTTCTTTAACATAATTCATCTCGTTCACAAATACTAGGTCTAAAGTATTTTCCTTTCTTGTTGGCAGGTGATTTATTTGTTGAATGTTTTGTATTCTAGTAGCATATCTAATAGCTTTTCAAATTGCCTCTTATCTTCTGCACTACTATTACTCTCTTTTTTATATGTATAAGTACAACCACAATCTCCTATTCGTTCTTTCCATTCTACGAAAGGAAAGTTGAAGTCACCAGATAGGAGAATAGTCCAGTCCTTGTGATTTCTACATATATCATCCAATTTTTTCAATTATTAAGTCAAACTCTTTAGTATTAGGAGGTCTATATATTACTATGTTCATCAATTTTCAGATTCAAATTCTACCGCTATTAGTTCACATTCTGAGTTACTATATTTCTGGGCTCAGCTCGTGTCGGCCTATGAAAGTATCCTTAATATCATTCTTTCTAGGTAAAATTAGCCTAAAATTACCAGAGAAAAACAAAATTAAGAAAATGTCAGTAAAACTGACTCGCTCACTCTTAAAAAGAAGTGTCGGTATGAAATAGGGGCGAGTGGAACACTACCACGAGACAGACACCAATTAGAACTTCCCTATCAAAATCCCCCAAAGAGAGAGCTGATACCAACGGGCGATGCAGCCTCTACTACTACTACTGAGAGACGCCACGGACAGCAGCGCCCTAGCGGTCATCCTTAATTTTTAGCGCCAGCATCTTGACGCTGTTTTCTCTTGTGCATTTACTATTGTGGATTTACCTCGTTTTCTGAGATGTTTTACAATGAATTGTGTTTTTACTATTATGTTATCAACCATACCCCGCCATTTTACGTTGTGGTTTCCTTTACCACCACTCCTAGTTGTTTGATTTTTGTGCCTCCGCCACTGGCGGAGCCATAGACTTTCTTCCAACATGGTTACCACACGTATTTTAGCAGGGCTCTGGTTTCATCTAACTTTATCGCTCCGGCACCAGCGGAGCATATGTTAGACTGTAAGTATTACTCTGTACTCATGTACGTTTTCTACTTACAGGCTACCAACTGTCAGGTCCTCGCTTGCAATGCGACGTTACCATGACCCCTGCGGACACGATGAGTGCAGGTCTCATGCCCCGTGTGCCACCCTGTTCAACGAGTTCATCGTTTGGCATCCCGAGGCCTGCACCATTTGCTACGACCTGGTCGGTCAGCTGGTTGATGGGGTAAGACCATTATAAAACTAGTTATCAATTTACTAACACTTTTAGTTCGTAAGTTTGTTAACCCTGTCCGCAATTGGTAGCTAATTCAGCCTTTCTTTCAGGCTAGCGGGGTGAGGGAAGTCGCCCTCGCCACTCTGAAAGCGTGGGTAGGCGGCTTTGGAAAGAACGCCGCCAAGGGCCAGCCCTACATTCTGGACAAAAAGCTGGCCATCCAGATCTTCCCTGCGGGCAAGTCGACGGGCTACGTCGATCCCTTGTCCGCCGCCCCCGTAATAGCCGCCATCCAGCAAGATCTTCAGCAGTCGTTGGGGCTCGTAGCCGCCCAGGAGCCAGTCCCGGACGTCGCCCCGGCCTGGATCTGAACCTCGAGACGATGGCGGTAGGAGTGAGGGTTTGTTGGTTGAGGTAGGTTTGTCGGGCGCCCAAGGTCTTTCCTTGGACGCTCCTGGATCTTCTCCTGTCCCTTCTTCTTCTGCCATCTTCCAAGGCTTTCCGGGATCTGAGATCCCTAGCCGCACTCCCGCTCTCTCTGTACCTCCCAAGGAGAAGGGAAAGAGAGAACCGAAGACTCTGTCTAAGTCGACTTCTAGAAAGTCGTCTTCGTCTTCTTCGGCTAGGAAGTCATCGACTTCTTACGCCGACGCGGTGAAGGCTAAGCCAAGCTCTTCCCAGTCGAAGAGTTCTAGAGGCAAGGCTTCGAAGGAGAAAAGCTCGCGCTACCTCCGAGTCGTTGCCTTCTCCCGCCTCCGTTGCCCCCACCCCCTCTCCGGCTATGCCGGCAGGGGTAGCAGCACCAGCTCCTGCGTTCCTTCCTCCTGTCTCACCCAGAGGAATGATGAGCCAGGTATGGAGTGATGGTGGGTTCTCAATCTCAGCTTGGGGAACCCGCTTTGAGCAGATGTTCGCACAATTGTCGAGCACTCTGTCTCAAACTGGACAGACCGTCCAAGAACTCTCGAATAGAGTAAGAGAGACTGAGGATCGGATGTCTGGGCTATCCCAGGCTCCTCCCCCAGTATCCCCTGCCTTCTAGCACGGGATCATCCAACTCCCGTCTTACGACTCTCTGCCAGCTTTCTCTATGGAGAATCCATGGAGAGTAGCGGCCTACGCTCCCCTTTAAGGACGGGATGATTTTCGATCCCGGAGTTTGGCACTCGAAGGATTGAGGACTTCGAGTTCTATCCTCCGGGTCTGTCCACAGCCTTTCATCGGTATGCTAGGCTGACACCAACGGCCTCTTACAAGGGAGGACAAGATCTCGAAGGAGTCTGTCCTCTACAGTAGAGACCACGCCCAACGGGAATGGGTTCACTGCCTTGAGGACTGAGTGTACGAATACTCAAACTCCAGGCCTATAAGAGCCCACTTCACTATTTTCGCCACGGAAGAGGAGGTCTCTCTTCCGTTCGCCACGAAATTGGTGGAGAAGGCTCTTCAGGCAGTCCTCAAGGATGAGCCCTTCCGCAGTTGAGAGAGTCGGAGTCCCCACTTCTCTTAAACTCCACTCTTTCCCGCCTTCGGAGAGTTTATGGGAAAACCTGCCTGCTACTTTCACGCAGGGTAAACTCAAGCCGGACTGCGCTATGGACCAGTTCGGTGAGAAGTTGCCTAGGCTGCCGGACTCCCTAATCCAGGCAGAGTTCGATGCGCGGACTAGGTTTGGCAGGTCCCTTAACTCTATCATAATCACGGAAATGGCTGCACTGACTTATGCGAACGAACCGCTATTTAAGATCTTAGCGAAATCACAATTTCACACGGTTTTGCTAGACGCTTTTGACTTCTTCCAAGCCAGGAAGAACTGTCGGAAGCATGTTCTTCAAGAGTGTACTATCAGGCACGAGCCTAATAGACTCTTATCTGCCAGCATGTGGGGAGCGGATCTCTTCCCAGAGTCAGCAGTGAACGAAGTTCATCACGAAGCTGCTAGACTCAACCAGAGCCTTAGAGCTAGGTGGGGCATTTCCTCTAAGAGGAAACAGGAATCCGTTCCTACTGCTGGCAAGAAACCAAAGAAGGCTGGTAAGAGATTCCAGCCATACAAAAAACTCCAGCCTCAGCAGCAGTTTGTGCAGGCGGTCCCAGTCACCCAACAAGGACAACCTGCTACAGCTAAACAAACTCAGCCGTTCCTCCTGGTGCCCCAGCAATCCCAGCCTTCGACCTCCTATGCCATCTCGCCTGCCTTTAACCCTGCTTATGAGGTTCAAGGCTACTCTCAATCGAGGGGTAGGGCGAGAGGTTACTTTCGTCACCGTGGCGCAGGAAGGGGCGCAAGGAGTAAACAGTTCAGAGGAGGGCGTGGTGGCCAACCCGCCCATCAGCAATGAGGTTCTCCAGGTAGGAGGGAGGCTGTTCCTTTTCCGCCACAGGTGGGGGTTCAGCAGTTGGGCACAGAGCATAGTGTCCAAAGGATTAGGCTGGAGCTGGATCCAAGATCCTCCTCCAATCAAATCATTCCATCAGCTACCGTCAGAGGAATTGATAGATTACGCGGAAGAACTCCTTCAGAAAGGAGCTATTGCGAGAGTCAAGCATCTAAAATTTCAAGGTCGCTTATTCAGCGTTCCAAAGAAAGGCTCAACAAAAAGAAGGGTAATCTTAGACTTGTCAAAGCTAAACTCCTTTCATTCGCTGCGACAAGTTCAAGATGCTTACCCTCTCGCGAAGTAAGGACCTTACTGCCGCGTGGAGCCGTCACATGCTCCATCGATCTTACAGACGCATACTATCATAATCCCTAGCAGGCACTTCCGCCCATTCCTAGGATTCAGGCTAGGAAATCAGACATTCTCATTCAAAGTGATGCCCTTCGGTCTGAATGTAGCCCCCAGGGTATTCACAAAGATAGCAGAAGTGGTTGTACAACAATTGAGAGCTCAGGGAATCATGGTAGCGGCATACCTCGACGATTGGTTAATCTGGGCACCAACAGTCGAGGAATGTCTCAAAGCTACCAAAAAGGTAGTTCACTTTCTGGAACATCTGGGGTTCCAGATAAACAAAACGAAATCCAGACTTGTTCCGGAATCTCGTTTCAGTGGCTGGGAATCCAAGTGGGATTTTGTCCTCCCACAATCTATCAATTCCAGTAGCCAAACAGAAGGAAATAGCAAAATCTGTCAGGCAGTTTCTCAAGTGCAAACAAACGTCAAGAAGAAACCAGGAGAGAATCCTAGGGTCTCTTCAGTTTGCTTCAGTAACAGATATCCTTCTGAAAGCAAGGCTGAAAGATATAAATCGAATTTGGCGGTCAAGAGCAAACTCCAAATATCGAGACAAGTTGTCAGTAATCCCACAGATCCTCCGCAACCAACTACGGCCTTGGTCAAAAGTAAAGAACTTAGCCAAGAAAGTACCCCTTCAATATCCCCCTCCCAGTGTTAAACTATTCACACGGATGCATCCCTGTCCGGGTGGGTGGGGGGTACTCTCAGTTCAAACAGGTTCAGGGGACTGTCAGTTCAATTTCGCCAGCTCCACATAACGTGTTGGAAGCAATGGCAGTATTTCTTACTCTGAAGAGACTGCTTCCCCCGAAGAAGTCTCATCTAAGGCTAGTTTTGGACAGTGCAGTGGTAGTTCATTGCATCAACAGAGGAGGATCCAAATCCAAGCACGTGAATCATGTCATGATAGCCATCTTTGCATTAGCAAACAAACACAAATGGCATCTGTCTGCCACTCACCTGGCAGGAGTAAGGAATGTGATAGCAGACGCCCCTGTCCCGGTCAGTTCCTCTGGAATCAGAGTGGTCTCTGGACGATCGGGTCATTCCAGTGGGTAAGTAGCCGGAGAGTCCCAGGTCCTCCAAGTGGATCTCTTCGCCTCACAAGCGAACCACAAGCTCCCTTGCTATGTGGCCCCCAACCTGGACCCTCTGGCTTATGCCAAGGACTTCCCTGTCGTTGGATTGGAATCAGTGGAGGAGAATTTACGTTTTTCCTCCAGTGAATCTTCTCCTGAAAGTCCTAGACAAACTAAGGTCTTTCAAAGGGATAGTAGCTCTGATTGCACCGGACTGGCCCAAGAGCAACTGGTATCCACTTCTCTTGGAATTGGGTCTCCGACCTCAACGGATCCCCAATCCCAAACTATCACAATCAGTACAAATGAGGACTGTGTTCGCTTCCTCAGGAACTCTCCAGACCCTAACTTTATGGACTTCATGAAGTTTGCGGCTAATAAAGATGCTAACATTGATCCACAGAATATTCTCTTCCTGGAATCAGATAAGAGGGAGTCAACCATCAGACAATATGACTCAGCTGTTAAGAAATTAGCATCTTTCTTGAGAGAATCGAACACTACAACCATGACAGTTAATTTGGCTATATCCTTTTTCAGATCTTATTTGAAAAAGGTTTAGCAGCTAGCACGATTACCACTCACAAGTCGGCTTTGAAGAAAATCTTTCAAGTAGGTTTTCAGATAGATTTAACTGAATCTTATTTCACATCTATCCCTAAAGCCTGTGCAGACTTAGACCGTTCCACAAAGGCCTACTACAGTGTTTCATGGTTCTTTGAATGATTCTTCACAACTAGCTTCAGATACTGACAACTCATCTTGTACATTCATAATGCTCCTGAGGAAGACTCTATTCTTATTAAGCCTAGCCTCAGGAGCAAGAATTTCAGAACTGTCGGCTCTATCCAGAGATGCGGGTCATGTGGAATTCTCCCATCAGGAGAAGTTCTACTTGCTCCGGATCGTAGCTTTTTAGCCAAAAATGAAGATCCTCTTGCAAGGTGGGCTCCTTGGAAGGTTATCCCACTTCCACAGGATCCTTCTCTCTGCCCAGTATCAACCCTTAGAGCCTTTCTATCTCGTACTTCTTCTAGATCCTCGGTGCTCTCTTCATGAGAGAAAAAGGTGGTACTTTGTCAGTTAAAGGTATTAGGCAACAAATCCTTTACTTCATTAAACAAGCCAACCCTGAGTCATTCCCAAGAGCACATGATATCAGGGGAGTAGCCACCTCTATTAACTATTTCCAACATATGAACTTTGAGGATCTTAGGAAGTATACTGGATGGAAATCCCCGACAGTCTTTAAACGGCATTATTTAAAGTCCTTGGAATCTTTAAAGTTTTCAGCAGTAGCAGCGGGAAACATAGTTTCCCCTGATACTGCTTAGTAGTTGTAGTATTGATCCAGGTCTCCTTTCTACCTACTTCAACCAACATGCCTAACCTATCACCAGGCTACTCATCATTATAGCCTTAGCCGTTGTGTGTTATAGTGGTTTGTCCCTTATTTTTTTGCTAGGGACAACCACATTGGTACTGATATGTACCCCAGTGGCCCTAACCTTATTTTTATGCTAGGTTAGGCCACAATATGTTTGTATAAATTTCCATTTAACTTGTGATAACTTCAGTCACAATGTGTTTGTATATATTTGAATTACTTGTTTTATTTGTATTAATGATGGATTTGAGTGTACCTACCCTTATTTTTATGCTAGGGTAGGACACGTGTATGTATATAATTGTATCTATGATTCTAATTAAGTAAATTCAACTATTTCTTTGTTTTACATGCATATTATGTCATTGTTACTACCATTTAAGTACTTTAAGTTTACTAACATTCTGTTATTGTTTACCATAGTTAGTTTAAGTACTTATTTTGTATGCTGTATTTGATTTACTTATATTATATCCATCATTTTAACAGGTTTTTCATTTTTTCCTTTTCCATCTTGTCTGTTTCTCTGGTACTCTTTCATAGGCCGACACGAGCTGAGCCCAGAAAAGGGATTTTGACGAAGGAAAAATCTATTTCTGGGTGATTGGCTCGTGTCGCCCTATGAAACCCATCCCCTTTTTTTATGGTTTGTTTTTTTTCCCCCCCTTGCAGGACAAGATGTATTTATGTTTTAATTAAGGATGACCGCTAGGGGCGCTGCTGTCCGTGGCGTCCTCTAGTAGTAGTAGTAGAGGCTGCATCGCCCGTTGGTATCGGCTCTCTCTTTGGGGGATTTTGATAGGGAAGTTCTAATTGGTGTCTGTCTCGTGGTAGTGTTCCACACTCGCCCCTATTTCATACCGACACTTCTTTTTAAGAGTGAGCGAGTCAGTTTTACTGACATTTTCTTAATTTTGTTTTTCTCTGGTAATTTTAGGCTAATTTTACCTAGAAAGAATGATATTAAGGATACTTTCATAGGGCGACACGAGCCAATCACCCAGAAATAGATTTTTCCTTCGTCAAAATCCCTTTTCTCATATATTTTTTCCTTGTTTTTTGTCTTTCCCATATATTGCGGTTCCCCCTTGATTCCTATTTTTTCTATCTGATCTATAATTTGTTTGGAACCCTTTTTATTTGATCATCATTCCCAGTCTCTTGGGAATACCATTTCACTTATATTCATTATACTATTTTCTTTTTCATTTTGGGTTAGTTTCTTCTAAGTACTCTATTTTTCTTTTTGAGTTACTCGTAACTAAACCCTGCGCATTCATCACTATGATGGTTTGCGTGTTTTCTCCTTCATTTAATACTGATAGTAATAAGGATTTTCCCATGTCTCTTTCCTGTTCTGGTATGTTGTTCTTTTTTCATTTCCAGAAATTCTGACATTAAAAAATCCAACTTTTCCATAATATTTGATCTTCCTTCATCATAATTATTCATTTTGTGTCTGAATCTGCAATTTTTCTCCGTTTCTGCAATATCCTCTTGCATAATAAATACAGTTATATCTCTTGAGTAGAATTTCGGAGCTGATGCTTTGAAATTCTTTGCTGACACCTCTGCATATCTCATTGGTGGTTTGCTTTTCTCTTTTACCTGATATTCTTGATTTCTCTCTTTATTTGTTTCTTTCTTATTTTGGATTTTATTACTTGGTTGGTTATTTATTTGATTATGATTCATGGCTACAGGGTGCATATATTTGCATTTTTGTCGAACTTACATCCTTTTTCCTTCTTTTAGGTTTTTACATATTTTTGGATGCAGATCTCTGCAATCATCCCCATATCCATCTAAGTATGCACATTTACCATATATTTCATAGTTTTGACATATCTTAGGATGTTTGTAGTAACATCTTTCTCCAAATCTGCAATTCCCTCTTTTCAAAAGGTTGCAGATTTTGTCTTTCTTGTCTATTTTTTCCTCTTTCCCGTCATTGTATAGATCTGGGTAGAGCCTCTTCGGGATTTGCTTTTCTGTTGTCATATCGTAATTTATTTCTTCGTAGGTATGGCTGCTTTATTGCCTCATATGTAGTATCAATGAGTATCTCTGCATCCATACTTTTATCTTGTTCTTTGTTTTCCTTATTTTTTTCTGTCATTTCATTTTTGTTTACTTCTCTTCCGTTTTCCTCTTCTTCTTTTCTTCTTCTTCTTCCTCTTCCTCTTCTTCTTCATCCTCAACTATTTGTACATTCAATCTTGATTTAATAACATTGTCTATCCATGATAGACATGTTGAACAAAAAATTCTTGTATCTTTTCTCAAATCTTGTATTACCAATCAGCACAGACTGTGGATGGGTCGGAATGTTGCATGCAGCACATTTTCTGATTAGGTTTGTGGATTGACTATGCTATACCAAACCTTACACAGTTTGCATGCTTTTGGCATTCTTTTTTCCTAATGCATCAATTAGTTATATTCACAAGATTCACCTTATTCATTTTCTTTGTCGGAATATGTTGGTTTATGTATATTTTCTTTATGAGTCTCTTGACCACTTGGATTTTATTTGGAACTTCTTCAATTATTTTCAAGATGTTTTCATTAGATTTGTTCCAGTTTGAAGGATTATATCCTTCTAATATATCTATGAATGCTTTTGTATCTTTTTGTTTAGGACTGTTGCTGATTTCATAGATGAGAAATGCCAGTTCCCTTCCTGCTACCTCATCGTATTGCGAATCTGCTAGACACGCCAAATTACGCCACCTTTTCCCGCAGTTGGAACTTACTGCCATCTTGTTCTGATTTATAGTATTACACTTGATAAACTAACTTAGAAGACGCTTTATCCTACTATTTTCACACTAATCTTATCACCGATAGTTCACGAACACTTCTAGATATTTCTCAAATTCTAGTCGTATGTTAAACTTGTGATATCTGTTGATTATTGTGACTTCACGCGGGTACGTCTCACCAAGCAAGATGGCTACTACGAGAGAGAGAGAGAGAGAGAGAGAGAGAGAGAGAGAGAGAGAGAGAGAGAGAGAGAGAGAAACTGTGCTAAACTATAAAGGATTCTTATCCTAGTATGCGTTTTTTAAAAGCGTCGTAAACTCGGAGCGTCGGAAGCGTCAGCGTCGTAACCTCGGAACAAGCGTCGTAACCCAGGGCGGATTTTTCAATGAATATTTAAGAAAAAGCGTCGTAGCCTCGGAACGTCGTAAGCCGGACCCGTCGTAACCCGGGGACCACCTGTATCTATTTCGTGAATGAACATATTTATGATAAAAAACATGATTTACTGTAATGATTACAGCACCCAACTATAATATTAATGTGTAAACAGCAAAATACAGCAATAAAAATCTAGTTTTGTCTTTTGTTTACGTTTAGAATCAGCTGATGGACGTTTATTACCGAAAGAATTATGTTGGAAAACAATTTAGTTGCTAAAAGAAATATTTTTAATGGAATTTATTATTATTATTAATTTGTACATAATAGTTATGGAATATTATTATTATTAACTTTGTACATAAATGTTTATGATATTATTATGATACAGTTAATTCATATTTCATTGAGAGAGAGAGAGAGAGAGAGAGAGAGAGAGAGAGAGAGAGAGAGAGAGAGAGAGAGAGAGCAGCTTGTGACGAGAGTAACTTGAATAGCTTGAGAGAGCAGCTTAGGACTAGAGTAACTTGAATAGCTTGAGAGAACAGCTCGAGAATAACAATGAAATTTGTATTTTAAATATTTTATGATGATAAGAAATGAAACATGGATAGTGATAAGATAATCTCTTGTATGCTGTTATAATATGTGATAATCATTGAGTCAACTATAAAAGTTTCGTAAATCACAGAAAGAATACAAATATGGTGTGAGGACCAGAGATTAAGACAGGTAGCTGGGTACTGATAATTTATTTACAGACAAACTGGGTTGACATAGACAGGTGCGGACGGATATGTAGTGCAGTCTCGCACCGCAAACAGAAATGACTCCGAGACGGTAAATTTGTGTTTTCTTACAGACATTCATTTAGATATAATAAAGCGTACATATAATGGAATGCAGTGTTATACATCAGTGAAAAAGGCCGCGGAACGCTCTATCGGATGGAAGTAAGGACAACGCGACTTGATGATTGGTTACAATGAAAATAGGGAAAAAGTGTTGTCCTTACAAATACTCCCCCCCAAGACAATGATTATGGAGTAATTATTGGATGACAAATTACATGACAATTTGGAGGCAGGGGGCGACCCCGTGTCGTTGTGGCACTTGATGTGGGGCGTCCTCGAGTATAGTCCTTCGGTTTTGCTGATCGACAGGATGCCTCCCCTGGCGGTAGCCTGGGGGGTTCTACTGTATGCCGGGCGACCAAGACTGCGAGAGAGAGCTGCATTGTGTGTGGTGGGGACGGGCCGTGGGAATCCCCAGGTGTGGCAGTGGCGTCCCGCGGGCATAGCGGAACCACAGGTGAGCAGCGGCGTCAGCAGGTCGAGGAAAACCCACAGGTAGCGGCGTCGGCAGGCAGGGGGGCCCACAGGCGTGGCAGCGGTGTCGGTAGGCCGAGGAGGACTGCAGGCGGCGGCGTCAGAAGGGTGAGCAGGTTCACAGGTGTAGCATCGACGTCAGGAAGGCCGAGCGAGCCCCAGGAATAACGGCAGCGTCGAGGGTTTGAAGAGGCCCACAGGCAGCGACGTCAGGGGGCCGAGCAGGCCCACGTGTGCGGCCGCGACATCAGGTGGGTAAAGCAGGTCCCTCGGTGTAGCAACGGCGTCGGCAGGCAGGGGAGGCCCACAGGCAGCGACGTCGGGTGGGTAAAGCACGTCCCTGGCTTATAGCAGCGGCGCCGGCAGGCAGGGGCTTTCGTCTGGGGACTCGCAGGTGCGGCAATGGCGCCGGGGGAAAAACCGAGGAGGCCCGCAGTTGCGGCGGGTCGAAGATATCTGGTGTCCCCCAGGTGGGAGACAAAGGAGGCCGCGAGGTCGGATGGATGTTTCTGGACCGCCGCCTGACTTTTGTGTTGGGTGACCAGCACCCAGCTACCCGTCCTCGAAATAAATGCCAAAACACGCTGGGAAGCAGTGCCGTGATTAGTCCGTTAATGGCGTTGGTCGTCCTCGCAGTGGAGTTTTCAGAGACCTAAACTGTGGCGCCGTATTGAGTCCGTTAAAGGTTCTCTGAAGGTGAGCGGCCGTATTTAGTCCGTTAAAGGCTGGGCCTAAACCGCTTGTGTCACCAACTCCGGGAGGTCACCAGTTGTGAGGACCAGAGATTAAGACAGGTAGCTGGGTACTGATAATTTATTTACAGACAAACTGGGTTGACATAGACAGGTGCGGACGGATATGTAGTGCAGTCTCGCACCGCAAACAGAAATGACTCCGAGACGGTAAATTTGTATTTTCTTACAGACATTCATTTAGATATAATAAAGCGTACATATAATGGAATTGCAAGTGTTATACATCAGTGAAAAGGCCGCGGAACGCTCTATCGGATGGAAGTAAGGACAACGCGACTTGATGATTGGTTACAATGAAAATAGGGAAAAAGTGTTGTCCTTACAATGGCAACACATACTTTTATTCTTTCGGGGACCATCTTGTACTTTTATTACGATAATAATAGATCAGTATTATAGTTTTTTTTTCTGTAAGTGATGAGAGAGAAAGAGAGAGAGATTTTGCTATTTACATTCATAGTATTTGAAAATTTGTAAATTGAGTTTATCCAAAAAATGCATTTAGTCATGAAAAGAAGAAGAAACCAGTAATTAGTGAATCTTGCTCTATGATAAAATTCGTGATTTCGTTGATTTTCTGGAATATACGTAGCATTTGGGCTTCACAAAAAAGTAAGTAAAGTGATTTATGACAGAGTTTAGAGGATACTTACGCAAAAATACATCGGTACTTTGTAGAACGGTGACGTCACGGTGGTCATATGTATTTTTTTCTTGAATGAATATACATTTATGATAAAAAATAGTTACTCTACTGCTTAAAATACCATACTGTAATATTAATGTAATCACATCAAAATAAAGTACAGTAGGGCCTCGATAATCACGGGGGATAGGGCCCAGAACCTCCCGTGATAAGTAAATACCCGTGTTATCCTGATATCACCCCCTCCCCTAAAAATTGCTTAACTCCCCCCCCCCCCCCCCCGCCTAATTTAATAATTTAACCCACCCCAAGACCTCTATTTCAATGTTTATAACTGCCTACTTTAGTTCAAGCACCAAATATGTCTTCAACTATCACCTTAAACTAAATTCAAGACAGTTTCAAAGTTATTCTTTCCTATCTTCAATTTCCCCTTCATCAGATCAGCAAACAAAAGTATAGGTATTACCTAACAATTCCTTTCCATTTTCATGATTTGGCTGCTGCACCAAGCTAAAAGTACATAGTATATCTATTTTGTGAATGAACATATTTATGATAAAAAAAAACATGATTTACTGTAAAGATTACAGCACCCAACTATAATATTAATGTATAAACAGCAAAATACAGCAATAAAAATCTAGTTTTGTCTTTTGTTTACGTTTAGAATCAGCTGATGGACGTTTATTACCGAAAGAATTATTTTGGAAAACAATTTAGTTGCCAAAAGAAATGAATTTATTAATGGAATTATTATTATCATTAACTTTGTACATAATAGTTTATGGTATTATGATTCAGTAATTCATATTTTATTGAGAGAGAGAGAGAGAGAGAGAGAGAGAGAGAGAGAGCAGCTTGGGATGAGAGTAACTGTTGAATAGCTTGAGAGACCAGCTTAGGACGAGCGTACTGATACTAGCTTAGCTCGAGAAATACATAATGAAATCTGTATTTGAAATATTTTTATGGTGATAAGAAATGAAAAATGGATAGTTGATAAGAATGATTTCTCTTGTATACTGTTATAATGTGATAATCATTGAGTCAACTATAAAAGTTGTATTGAAGCAGTTTCGTAAATCACAGAAAGAATAAAAGACCTTTTTGTTCTTTTCTTACGATAATAATAGATCAGTATTATAGTTTTTTCTGCAAGTGGTAAAAGAAAGAGAGAGAGAGAGAGAGGCTTGGGATGAGAGTAACTGTTGAATAGCTTGAGAGACCAGCTTAGGACGAGCGGACTGTTATTAGTTTAGCTCGAGAAATACATAATGAAATTTGTATTTGAAATAATTTTATGGCGATAAGAAATAAAACATGGATAGTGATAAGATATTCTATTGTATACTGTTATAATGTGATAATCATTGAGTCAACTACAAAAGTTGTATTGAAGCAGTTTCGTAAATCACAGAAAGAATAAAAGACCTTTTTGTTCTTTTCTTACGATAATAATAGATCAGTATTATAGTTTTTTCTGCAAATGATAAAAGAAAGAGAGAGAGAGAGAGAGAGAGAGAGAGAGAGAGAGAGAGAGAGAGAGAGAGAGAGAGAGAGAGAGAGAGAGAGGCTTGGGATGAGAGTAACTGTTGAATAGCTTGAGACCATCGTAGGACGAGCGTACTGTTACTAGTTTAGCTCGAGAAATACATAATGAAATTTGTATTTGAAATATTTTTATGGTGATAAGAAATGAAACATGGATAGTGATAAGATATTCTCTTGTATACTGTTATAATGTGATAATCATTGAGTCAACTATAAAAGTTGTATTGAAGCAGTTTCGTAAATCACAGAAAGAATAAAAGACCTTTTTGTTCTTTTATTACGATAATAATAGATCAATATTATAGTTTTTTCTGCAAGTGATAAAAGAGAGAGAGAGAGAGAGATTTGCTATTTACATTCATAGTATTTGAACATTTGTAAATGAGTGTATCCTAAAAATCATTTAGTTATGAAAAGAAGAAGAAAACACAGTAATTAGTGAATCTTGCTCTATGATAAAATTCGCGATTTTGTTAATTTTCCAGGATATACGTAGTATTTGGGCTCCACAAAAAAGTAAGTGATTTATGACAGAATTTAGAGGATACTTACGTAAAAATACATCGGTAGTTTGTTGAACGGTGTAACCACTATCATATTGTGTACGAACGAGACTAGGTTTGGTGACGTCACGGTGGTCATACGTATTTTTTCGTGAATGAATATACATTTATGATTAAAAAAAAAATAGTTACTGTACTGCTTAGAGTACCATACTGTAATATTAATGTAATCACATCAAACTAAAGTAATCGTTGCATGCTGTAAAAATATAAAGTGTATTTTTGTCTTTTGAAAAATGCATTCCCCAAGGAATTATTCCTTGAAGAAGCTTTTTATTATGAAGATATGCCAATAATATATAAGATATGCGTTTTATTATGAATATAATTATGACAATAATACATAAGGTAAAATGGTTTTATTACGTTTAAGCTTCGCCGCCGATCGCAAACAACAATACGATAATCTATGACAATTGTCGTTTGTATGACTGCCGTGTTTGATTACGTTATACCAAACAATAAAGAAGTTCGAAATTGAAAATTAATGTTTTCCTAAATGTTATTACTACTGTAATTACAATAATACTATTAACGTTTCTAAAAGGTTAAGAATGACAAAGGTGCTGTTAAGTGTAACTCAATGTTTACATTTCTGCTGGCCGCTCAACTACAAGTTGATGTCAATGATGTGGGGTTATTCCATGAATAGGCTACATATTATGAAGACATGCCAATAATATATAAGGTGAGAGTGGTTTTATTACCTTTAATGTCAGTTAATATTTAATATCATAATGTGAATCTGTTCATGCATTTGTTGGTTATCGGAACCGGACGAGGCTTAGCCTACCAGGGATTCATACTAGTGATAGGTATAGACTGAGAAGTGGTCCAAGGAAAACCCGTGATTGCTGATCCGTGACTAAGCGAGGCCCCACTGTAATCATTGTTCATTGTATACTGTAAACATGTAAAGTGTATTTTTGTCTTTTGAAAAATGGATTCCCCAAGGAATTATTCCTTGAAGAGGCTTTTTATTATGAAGATATGCCAATAATATATAAGATTTGCATTTTATTATGAATATATGACAATAATATATAAGGTAAAAATTGTTTTATTACGTTTATGCTTCTTCGCCGATTGCAAACAACATACGATAATCTATGACAATTATCGTTTGTATGACTGCGGTGTTCCGAGAAGTTGATTACGTTATACCAAAACAATAATGAAGTTCGAATTGAAAATTTATGTTTTCCTAAATGTTATTACTACTGTAATTACACTACTACTATTAACATTTCTAAAAGGTGCTGTGAAGTGTAACTCAATGTTTACATTTCTGCTGGCCGCTCAACTACAAGTTGATGTCAATGACGTGGAATTATTCCATGAATAGGCTATATATTATGAAGATATGCCAATAATATATAAGGTGAGAATGGTTTTATTACCTTTATTGTCAGTTAATATCATAATGTGAATCTGTTCATGCATTTGTTGGTTATCGGAACTGGATGAGGCTTAGCCTACCACCGATAAGCCCGGATGCTGTGATTCATACCAGCGATGTATAGACTGAGAAGTGGTCCAAGGAAAAACCCGTGATTGCTGATCCGTGACTAAGCGAGGCCCCACTGTATATGACAGCGTGAAAAAAAATTTCATATATAATTGTATACAAATCGTACTGTGAGCAAAATGGTTAAAGCTAATGAGTTCATTATTTTTTTGTTGTATTGTGCACTAAGTTGCAATGATTTTGGTATATAACAAATTTTAAAACTATCAAAGCAACACAGAGAAAATATTATCACAATGTGATGCATGAATTCTTAAAGTGCCGACGTAAAAAAAAGCTGGTTTCAAAAATTCACCATAAATCGAAATATTGTGCTAGAGACTTCCCGTTTGTTGCAAAATGAAGTTAATTGATTGAATATTACTAGACTGTGAGTGTTGTAGCTTACAATTGCAGTTTTCAACCATTTTGGCCGAGTTAAAGTTGAACGGTCAAATTTTTTCTATTTATCGTTATTTATATGAAAATCATTCAAAACTGATAAAAGCTACAACCATGGGTTGTTTATTGTTGTATTCTACATGAAATTGCACACATTTTCATATATAAATCTTTATGCAATGGCTAATATAAAATGGTGCAAACATTACGACAATCGGACGAAAAAATTTGATTTTTTCGGAAGAGTTGCCGCACGGACGTAAGGAAATTTTTTTTTTTTCATAAATTCACCATAAATCAAAATATTGTGCTAGGGACTTCCAATTTGTTGCAAAATAAAGGGAAATGATTCAATATTACTAGAATGTAATAGTTTTAGCTTACAATTGCGTTTTTTTACCATTTCGGTCGAGTCAAATTTGACCGAAGGTTGATATTTTGGCACTTATCGTTATTTGTATAAAAATATTTCACAACTGATTGAAGCTACAACCATGGGTTGTTTTTTGTTGTATTCTACATAAAATTTTGCACATTTTCATATATAAAACTTTATGTAACGGCTAATATAACACGGTGCAAGCATTACGACAATCGGACGAAAAAATTTTGATTTTTTCGGCAGTTACCGCTCAGATGTAAGGAAAATGTTTTTTTTTCATAAATTCACCACAAATCAAAATAATGTGCTAGAGACTTCCAATTTGTTGCAAAATAAAGGTAAATGATTGAATATTACTAGAATGTAAGAGTTTTAGCTTACAATTGTGTTTTTCGACCATTTCGGTCGAGTCAAAGTTGACCGAAGGTTGATATTTTGGCACTTATCATTATTTATATAAAAATATTTCAAAACTGATAAAAGCTACAACCATGGGTTGTTTTTTATTGTATTATACATGAAATTGCACACATTTTCATATATAAAACTTTATGTAACGGCTAATTTAAAACTGCAAACATTACGACAATTAGACGAAAAAATTTCTGGTTTTTTCGGCAGTTACCACGCGGACATAGGAAAAAGTTTTTTCTAAAATTCATCATAAATCCAAATATTGTCCTAGAGACTTCCAATTTGTTGCAAAATGAACGTAAACTGAGTATTACCATAATGTAAGAGTTTTAGCTTATAATTGCGGTTTTTTACCATTTCGGTTGAGTCAAAGTTGACCGAAGGTTGAAATTTTGGCACTTATAGTTATTTATATGAAAATATTTCAAAACTGATAAAAGCTACAACCATGGGTTGTTTTTTATTGTATTCTACATGAAATTGTGCACATTTCCATATATAAAGCTCTATGTAACGGCTAATATAAAACTGTACAAACATTACGACAATCGGACAAAAAAATTTCTGATTTTTTCGGAAGTTACCTCGCGGATGTGAGGAAAAAGTTTTTTTCATAAATTCACCATAAATTGAAATATTGTGCTAGAGACTTCCAATTTGTTGTAAAAGGAAGGTAAATGATTGAATATTACTAGAATATAAGAGTTTTAGCTTACAATTGCGTTTTTTGACCATTTCGGTAGAGTCAAAGTTGACCGAAGGTTGAAATTTTGGCACTTATTGTTATTTATATGAAAATATTTCAAAACTGGTAAAAGCTACAAACATGGGTTGTTTTTTGTTGTATTCTACATGAAATTGCGCACATTTTCATATATAAAACTATGTAACGGCTAATATAAAATGGTGCAAAAATTATGTCAAAGTGATGAAATAATTTCTAAGATGTGTCGCTGATGCCTTTTAGTGCGATAAGAAAGAAATTCGCACTTGCGCGCCTGGGTAACAATTGTAAACAAAACAACAGCTTGATCTGTGAGCTCCCAGCATCCCCCAAGGCGCGTGATTAAAAAGTTTTTGCTTAGTAGGCCAATAACTATTTTTCTGCGAATTTAAAAAAAAAAACTTTTTTGTGTCAACGTTTCGTACGTCGGTTCAGCACCCAACAGACAATTTTCGTCGACGTTTAATATGTCCAATTGGCGTTAAACGGTTAATATAATGGTATGAAAAATCCCACACAGCCTATCGTAGTGATGTGTTATCACTTGTGAATGCTATTTCCTAACCATCCTCATTTAAATGTTAGACTGCAAACTAATGATGATATAGTAACAATAAAGAACAACTGTGTTCAAGGTTGATATGATGAAATATATTTTATAGTCTTGCTTATCTTCAAGAAATCAATTACCGTATATACTTGTGTAACACGTGATCTCGCATATCATGTGACCCCCAAATTTTCACCCTTAAAAAATTATTTTTTCACGTATCTCACTTATCATGTGAGTTAAATTTACGAGACCAAATAACAATAGGCTAACCTCTTATCCTCCTCCTTATCTATTCCATTATTTAGTTAGGCTAATCCCTTTTCCTCCATCTCTTTATCTATCCCATTGTCTAGTTTAAAGTAAAAGAGAATGCCAAAGTATCATTAGTAATGATATACGTGTTTTGAAAACGCATACAGTTAGAAGCAGCTGATTTGCTATAAACAACTGAATCCCATAACAAAAGCCTTTTTGCTTGCATTTCAACCATAGTACGATAGTAAAAAATTACTGTAGTTATGTTACAAATGGCTTTAACCCTTAAACGCCGACTGGACGTATTTTACGTCAACATTTTTTGTCTCTCGGGTGCCGACTGGACGTATTTTACGTCGACATACAAAAGTTTTTTTAAAAATTCGCGGAAAAATACTTTTAGGCCTACCAGCCGAAAACTCTTGAATCACGCGCCTTGGGGGATGCTGGGAGTTCACGGATCAAGGTGTTGTTTTGTTTACAATCGTTACGCAGGCGCGCAAGCGCGAATTTCTTTCTTGCCGCACTAAAAAGTATCTGTGACACATCTCGGAAATTATTTCGTCACTTTGACATAATTTTTGTACCATTTTAAATTAGCCGTTACATGAAGTATTATATATGAAAATGTGTGCATTTTTATGAAAAATACAATAAAAAAATACTCATGATTGTAGCTTTTATCAGTTTTGAGATATTTTCATATAAATAACGATAAGTGCCAAAATTTCAACCTTCGGTCAACTTTGACTCTATCGAAATGGTCGAAAAACGCAATTGTAAGCTAAAACTCTAATATTTTAGTAATATTCAATCATTTAACTTAATTTTGCAACTAATTGGAAGTCTCTAGCACAATATTTCGATTTATGGTGAATTTATGAAAAAACTTTTTCCTTACGTCCGCGCGGTTAACTCTTCCGAAAAAATCATACATGCGATTGTGGTAATGTTTGCACCATTTTAAATTAGCCGTTATACATTTTAGTATATAGAAAATGTGCGCAATTTCATGCACAATACAACTAAAAACAAAAACAACCCATGGTTGTAGCTTTTATCAATTTTGAAATATTTTCATATTAAAAATGATAAGTGACAAATTTTCAACCTTCGGTCAACTTTGACTCTACCGAAATAGTCGAAAAACGCAATTGTAAGCTAAACCGCTTATATTCTAGTAATATTCAAGCATTTACCTTCAGTTTGCAACAAATTGGAAGTCTCTAGCACACTATTTCGATTTATGGTGAATTTATGAAAAAAATAACATTTTCTTTACGTCCGCGCGGTAACATCCGAAAAAATCATACGTGCGATTGTGGTAATGTTTGCACCATTTTAAATTAGCCGTTACATAAAGTTTTATATATGAAAATGTGCGCAATTTAATGTAGAATTCAATAAAAAATAATTGAAGGTTGTAGCTTTTCTCATTTTTGAAATATTTGCATATAAATCACGATAAATAGAAAAAAAAACCACGTTCAGTCAACTTTGACTCTACCAAAATGGTCGAAAAAACGCAATTGTAAGCTAAAACTCTTACAGTCTAGTAATATTCAGTCATTTATCTTCATCTTGAAACAAATTCGAAGTCTCTAGCACAATATTTAGATTTATGGTGAATTTTAAAAAAAATCTTTCCTTCTCTCAGCACGCGGATTCTCAGCCACAAATCTCCAAAATACGTACGTTCCATTCTCGGAATATTTGCTCCGTTTCATATTAGGCATTTCATAGAGTTTTATATATGAAAATGTGCGCAATTTCATGTAGAATAAAACGAAAAATATTTGAAGGTTGTAGCTTTTCTTATTTTTGAAATAATTGCATATAAAAAAATATATATATAAAAAATTCGACATTCGGTCAACTTTACCTAGTCAGATATGGTCGAAAACTGCATTTGTAAGCTAATATTCTTACAGTATAGTAATATTCAATCATTTGTCTTCATTTTGAAAGAAATTAGAACTCTAGGACAATATTTAGATTTATGGTGAATTTTTGAAAAAAATATCTGTTTACGTCCGTGCGTTACGAATTCATGCATTATTTTGTGATAATATTTTCTCTGTGTTGCTTTTATCGTTTTACGATGTGTTATATACCAAAATGATCGCAATTTAGTGTACATTACAACGAAAAAAGAAGTAACTCGTTACCTTTAACCGTTTTGCGCACAGCGCGATTTGAATACAATTATATATGAAATTTCGTTTTTGCGCTATCATATATCGCATTATTTATATATGATAATGATAATTTTTTTCATTTCTGATGGTTGCATACTAAACTTCAGCCAATGACAAAAAAGGAGCCAAAAATGAACTCTTAATCTTGAAAACTAAGCGCGCTGTGAATTTTTGAAAAAAATATTTTTTCCGCTTCGGCGCTCACTCTGAAACACCTCCGGCACACGGGAGACATTTTTTTTTTTACCGCTTCGGCGTTTAAGGGTTAATGAGAATAGGACAGATATATTTTTACATAACTACATCCTTACTCTATGGAGAAAAGATTGGCAAGGGCATATACTACTGCTAAATTTAATCTAAGTTTTGGCTTAAGTTAAGGAAAGAATGTTGATCCACTAACGACTATTATCATGCATCAGCAACGTAGATGAAACTCTTGCAAACTTTGGTATAGTGCCATCAAAATCGACTGTAAACAAAATTTGAGAGAAACTGTGTTAATCAAAATTAATAGGCATGAAAGAACATTTTACAGTTTTCAGTCCGATTAAAGGTAACTGAAGCTTGTAGTATTCTAAAGAGATAAAGTAAAAATATCAACGGAATCTGTTGATTTTTGTTTACACAATAAACATGCTCTCAACGCCATCTACTAACAAAACAAAAAAACTAAATTTTGTTCACCAACTATATGTTTTTAAGTGATATTTCGACATGAAAACACTTCCTATAACGTAAAAAAACCTTGTCTCATATAAATAGGGTATCTTGAGATTCATTTGTGCTAACTAGAAGCAAGAAAGTTGCTCTGATTTGAGTTCAATACAGCAAAACAAACACCTTGCAATCACCCTCAGCTGATTTCCAAACCAAAACATTGATTGCTGTGTTTGTATTTTATAATACAAACAAATAGTAATGTGAAAATACATATATTATTGGATGCAGTGAAGTAAAGCATAACTTTTTAAAAGATACATGGAAAAGATGCATATCCATTATGTTTGTGTTTTATCATACAATACTATTATGTGATTATTACATACTCAAATTTTATATCTCATTTATGTGACTCCTTAGAATTAGCTCCAATATTAGGTCTTCAAAGTTGCATGGTATGCAAGTATTTACCGTATATTGATTGTATGCATAATTTTTTTTTTTTTTTTTTTTTTTTTTTTTTTTTTTTTGAAAGTAGAATGTTTTAGTTAACATATGGTCTTAACTGTCCCACTATTTTATTATTTATGAACTTAATTATATCACATTCATTTAGTATTGTTATAGATATTAAACAATAATGAATAGATAACTATACAGGCCATCCCTGGTTATCAAAGGTGGTTCCGTTCCAACAGGTTTGATGATAAGCAAAAATGGCAATTAACCAAAACTCTGCTAGTTATGGTTCTTTATGGCGCTGATAACTGTTTTATTGCACCTCTTTTACGTGTGTGTCAGTGCCATAACTCTATTATTGGCACCAATAACTGGAAATAGGAGCATTGTTGTGCCGAAAATTGCCAATTTTTTGTCGGGCTTTGCTTTAACTGAGTTCACCGATAATCTGAGACTGCCTGTAATGAAAAAAAACACACAAAAAAAGGAAACAAATATTTTTTTGTTGCAGTAGTGATGTTTTGTGATCCTCACCTCAGTTCTGAAATTCAAAAAATTCCAATAATCAAAAAAACGTGTGGCCCTAAGGATTTTGGGGAAAGGAGTGTGTACCTGTAGTAATATGAGAATACAAACAATATTATCAGATACAGTGAAGTGAAATATAATTTTTAAAAATATCCATGGAAAATATGTATATGTATTTGTTATATTTGTATTTTATATAATACGATCCTAGTATGTAAATATTACATGCGCTTATTTGATATCCCTTGTATGATGTAACCCCCATAAAATTAACTCAAAGTTAGGTCTTCTAAAGTTGCATGGTACACGAGTATATACAGTAATATTAAAATCTGGTGAATGTTTAGCAGCTAAGATAGGTCTGAGTTGGATATGAATATTAGGTAAATTTTACAATACTCCATTTGGAGAACCAGAAGAAAAGATTGAACTTCAAAAATGCTAATTTGGAGTACTGCGGGGCATATCTCTAGGTGTTATTGTGCTTATCTCCTAATAGTAAAGGAACTAATAGTGTTAAAATTATTTTAAAAGTATTTTAATTCAAAATTCATAAGATGTTGTAAGAGTTGAATAGCTTTGACTAAGTGTTTTTGTCCTTTTCAGTTAGACAGTTAGTGTATTTCCTTTTGCTTGGTCATTGAGTAAATACATTCATCCACCATGGACATGTTCCTTCCAAGACCGTTGCTCTGTTAGATGTTCATTATTGGGCTCACTTTCACCCTTGTTTCCAAAACTTGTAAATAATATAATAATATAAATTCTGTACTGTTTATTTTGTTTCAGACATGGTGGTTGTATTCCTTGCAAAAGCTGAAGCAAAGAAATGGGGAGCAGTAACAGCTGAAGAAGTTCAGATACTTGAAGCTCGAAAGCCAAAGGGAAGTGCAGATGACCCTAGTGGTGGCATGATGGATTTAATGAAGCAGATGTATTTGGATGGTGATGATAAAATGAAGCAGGTATGTAATAAATGGTTGTATTTATTTATCCCAGAAATCTTATATGTACACAAGTATATTAATTTACAATGGTTGTGTGTGTGCATATATATATTATATATATATATATATATAATATATATATATGTATATATATATGTATATATATATATATATATATATATATATATGTGTGTTAATTCGTTCCAGAAGAAGCGACGAGATGCGATTTTGTCGAGATCTGAATGAATTATTTCCACAAGAAATAACTGAAAATGGATTAATCCATTTTTAACCACCAGTTATTATCATAAACTTGCCTTTTTATACAAAACATTACCCATAAATACAAAAATTACAATTAAAGAAGTTCAGTGTTAAATAACATACCATTCAATGCACTTTTTTCATTTTTAAATATATACTATACCATTCAACATACTTTTTTCATTTTAAAATATATACTATAGTAAAATACTGCCCTACTACGTACGCCCAATTCGGCCATAATACGACTGTTGACTGAGCGCCAAAGGCTAGGTTAGGTATGTAGTTTGTACTGTAAGGGGTAGGCGTAAATATTGTTGCTAATAATTAAACATTGAAAATAAAGTCAAATTCTTACAGGAAATTAATTAAATATTGAAAATAAGCCAAATTATGCCTGTTATCATAAACTTCAGAAAAATTCCCGAAGTTAAGTTGCTAGCTAGTGGCCGTGAGCAGCCATAAACAGAGGTAAACAAACCATCATACAGAGTCTACTGGAATACTGTATACAAAATAACTTTAAAATATCTTTCAGTACGTGTTACGATACTAAATTTTTTCTCAAAATATCCTGGTAAAATATGGGCACTTTTCATAGGTGCTTTTTGCTTTATAATGTGACATTATCAGCGGAGTAATACCCATTGGAAGTAGAACCTCATAAATTTATTCCTTTAAATTTGAAAGAATCCCAGTATTAAGGATAACTGGGGGGCTATCGATATTGCAAAACCCCTTTTGTAATTTGATTATAAAATAATACCAAGAAAGTATTGCCCCTTAGTAAACAAGGCTCGAAGTCCAGCACGACTGGGAACTACGAATTATGAGCATCTAACTTTCGTAAGTCAAGCACGTCTGGGAATTACGAAAAATGAGCAGACTGAAAATGTTTTGGCAGGCAAAGGCACTGTCTGAAACTGACAAAAAATGCTGTTGGCTTTTTTTTTTTTTTAATACATTTATAAATGAAGTAGCTGCAATTCTTAAACCCAGCTTTCCATTCAGCATCTAAAGACAGTGATAATGTCCTTAAAATGAAATCAGCTGATATTTTAAGAACGTAAACAAAACCAGAATGCAAATGGCAGATCACTCTGTTCGTATTATAATTCGATCATATGGTAATAATACATGCAATATAATTAGATACAGTAAAACAAAGGTTTTTATTAAAATGAACATTATTCTCAATACACAAATATTATTGACTTGCTAATCGATATGTGTCAGTGAAACAACTTAACCCAGGCAACAAGAAGTCTCTCTCTCTCTCTCTCTCTCTCTCTCTCTCTCTCTCTCTCTCTCTCTCTCTCTCTCTCTCTCTCATATTCCCGATTTTTTAATTACAGATGAAGCAATTTTGTTACCTGTAGTACAAGCACAAGCAACAAACTTGAGAAACGGCTGATTGCTGTTGTCATTTGCCGTCACTATAAAAAGAAGGGAAAAAAAGCGCAGGCGAAATTAATGTTCAAAGCTAGCGAAATCGCACTTTACGCTTCTACAATCAAGTGTTGTGCCATTTTTAAACCCAACTTTGTTCATTTACAAGAAAGTATTTAAGTTACATATCTTATACCAGCCAAGTGTAATGGCAATAAAGATATTGATAGCTCAATCAGCCAAGATTTTGAGAATGTAAACAATATCAAATGCAAATGGCATACAATGAAAATGCTTATATTCTGTAAAATATGTTTAACTTTTTCAAATTATCATTTTCTCCAGAAAATATTCATGTTAGGCTTATAGACCTTTTTGGTTTTTAGAATTATGGATAGAGATCCTACTCTTGTAACAAAGTGAGAACTCGCTCATCCTAACGTCTAATTATGGTAATCATCCACAGTAATTGCTGTAATTAGTTGTTTTGTTTACAGTATCAAAAGTTGTATCGCTAGTGATTCACTTGAATAACCTACAGATTTTACCATTATGTTACAAATGTTTTGTTTACAGTGTCGATAGTTTGTCAATAGTTGTGACTGTAGACTGTAGCTAACGATTGATACAACTATCGACTCTTCAAGGGTTAGCCTATCATTAAAAATCTCACAACATTTTAAGGATGTCACAGAATGACTCTTACATTATTATTTCCAATAATCTTAAGTTCAATTGTGGTTCTTAGTATTTTTTTTCCTCACCAAATGAGCATGGGAACAACCCTATTAGCGGCGACTGACCGAACCACTTTTGTTTACAAAACTCATATGATTCCTTTATTTAGGTGTGTATATATATATATAATATATATATCTATATATATATATATATATAATATATATATATACACACACACACACACACACACACATACATACATACTACATACATACATACATACATACATATATACATACATGCAGCCCGCAGTTACCGTCACCGTCAGTTAGCAGCATTTCAGTTTTAAATATATTTATAACTGGGTTTTTCTGGGCCTAACCTGTGTTGCTCCGTGAAATAGTTCCATAGCACTCATTTCTAAGGTATAAATATTGTTAAATATACTAGAGAAAAAAGCTATATGGTTATGCCAGAGTTTCCTGGCTCGCTCACCCTTATTTAGGGTGCCGGTATGGAAACTTGGGCGTGTGAAACCACTATCAGAGGTCCTCTGCCATTTAGTCTCTTCCTTTCTCAATATCCCTCGTCTACAGGGGAGCCGTTCCAGGCCATCTACCGCCTGCTACTGCTACAACTAGCGTCTGTTTAGCATTCCTTCGATAGCACTGCTGAAGCGTACACGTGTTGTGTTTCTCACTGTGTTTTTCGTATGAACTCCCTTTTCTAGAAGTTGTCTGATCATCAGGATACTGCTGCATCCAAGTTGAGTACTACAACTAATATGTGGTCATGTTTTAGGGTAGCGATGCTCTTTTTATATATGTTTATTTTGGTAACGAACGGGAGCCAGCATGACGCCGCTCCAAGTCAGCCATTCGGGCATCGATACCCCACATATATTTACGCTCATATCGGCACCCAATTGGTCCCCCCATACTAATTGGAGTCGCCTTTTTTGGATAGAGTAGCAGTTTTTCAGTTAGTATATATATATATATATATATATATATATATATATATGTATATATATATATATATATATATATGTAGTATATTATTCCTGACGTTATACTTTAGGTCCGTACGCGGGGGATTCTAGCCTACCGAGCCGAGCCGCATGCTCTCGGAGGGTAGCCTAGGTATGGGATTCCTGTTATACATCCTTTATGTTGTCTTCCAACCAATGAATGGCTCGATGCTGTATTATATTTTACCTAGTATTAGCCTCTTAAATAAGAGACTTTTTGCCTTTATGTGGGAGGGCATCGGCCCTTACCGTAGCCTACGACGGTCCGTGAGCCACCCTGGTCTTCCTAGCCAGGTCGGTTATAAAAGCCGATTTGGCGGGTTAGGCTAGCTGCTCAGAGCCTTCCTGTCCAACCTGTTCAGATCGTTACAATTTGCGAAGGTTAGGCAGCTGCTTGAGAGGACTCATTACCCCATCCCTCTTTCTCTATCCCTCTCCCTCTTCCCCCGCGTCAGGACGAGATGTAATTCTTTTATCCTAGTGATATTGAAATATGTGTTATTTTGCCCGCTTTGCATGTTATAGTAGGCCTATAGGCCTTCTGCTCCTATTCAGTGGGGCCAGCCTACCGCGTGGTTGCCCACCTGATCGCGTGTGGACCACTCCTCTGGTCAACCTCCCTCCCCCTTTCCCCACCTCGGTGGGGGACGCCGCTCGCGGGTGCCCACCCCGGCAAGCCTTGACTGGCCACCTGGCTCGTCAGGACGGTACGCTCCACGTGTCACTATAATCGCGTTCCCTATCCTCAGCCCTACTTCACTATACCTATCCTCCCGCCCCGGCGGAACCGGGACCCCGACCAGAAGGCATCGGTTATGCAAATAGCTACGATCCCTTATTCGATCAGATACAGGCTATAAAGTTTACCGATTCCCTGATCTGCTCTCATATAGTTGGACCCGGAGATAAAGATAGCTAGGTGGAAGGGGATGCTGCGCTAGGAATGTTGCACAGCGAATACAGGCGGTCCCCAGGTTACAACGGGGGTTCCGTTCTTGAGACGCGTCTTAAGCCGAAAATCATCATAAGCCGGAACATCGTCAAAAATCCTAAGAAAACCTTACTTTTAATGCTTTGTAAACTATGTAAACTGCATTCTTATGGCATTTTTCATCAAAAAAACCTTCAAATATTGATTATTTTGCATTTTTGGTGTCATATTACATCTCCCAGATGAGCGTTGTAGGCGTTGTAACTCTGGAACATGCGTCGTAACCCTGGAAATAACGTCTATTGACAAGCGTTGTAACCTCGGAACGTCGTAAGCCGACACCGTCGTACTGCCTGTATAGCAGTTTTCTTACACGCATGTATAGATATTAGTAATTTCAATTACTTAAGTAAGATAAGTTGATGTACTATTCTTCGAGTTCGTTTACTACGGCGGACATTCCTACTCCGTCAGGTATTCAGAACCGAGGTACCATGTTATTATCACTAGCTCCCTCGCCTGGTTTTTATCTTCTTGGTTTTTTACTCCATACCTCACTCCGGTGGGAACGGAGAGTGGGCTTGAGACAATCTTATTCGACTAGAATATGTGTCTCCGGTGCCAGCGGAGTCAGGCCAGGTTCATCCTTCCCCTGCTCTGTCTGTACCAGGCCTAAAACCTTAATTTCATGACAAGAACGAGAACTAGGCACCGGAGTTAGTGAAATACAAATATTATTAGACACGTTCCACCGGAGTCAACTCCGGTGACAGTAGAGTTGCGATGCATGCCCCACCAGATACATCTCCGGTGGGTCCAATTAGTGATACTCATGTATCAATCAAGTTACAGATGGTGTGTTGCTTGGAGACGGCGTGCACGGGCGTACGGCCGTACTGCAAGAGCTGTGCGGGCATGAGGTCTGCCAATCTCATGCCGGATGTTAGACTAAGTGGGTAGTATTTAGGTTAGTGATTGAGATAACTATCTCTTACAGAACCCTCAAGCCGTCAAGGATGCGGCTTGGACAACCTGAAGGCCTGGGTCGGTGGCTTTGGCAGGAATGTCAAGGCCAAGCAGCCCTACATGCTGTCCGAGGAGATGGCCTCTCTCATCTACCCTGGAGCAAAGAGGTCGGCAGCTGTAGAGGCTGAAATGGCAGCCCCTATCATTGCCAGGATCCGGGCGGAGACCACGCCTTTGCCGGAAGACACGGAGGGTTTCGGCGAAGAAGTATTGGGAGATGTGGCGGCCATGAACCTAGACAGCGAGCCCATGGTTGTCGACAACCAGGGCGGAGGTAAGAATGTTGTTGAGGCGGGTAGTGTAGGGGCTACAGGCCTGTCCTTTAGCCCATCTCAATCCTCTAATTCTTCTTCTTTCCAGGGATTCACCGGAAAGCCCCAGTCTGTTAGACCTAACTCGGGCTCGGTGATCCCTAAGGTGAAATCCACTGACACCTTAAAGGCTATTAAGAAGTCCCTGCCTAAGCCAAAACCTAAGACCAGCCGCGCCAGTACGCCATCGGCTTCCAAACCCGTGGCGGACTAGGCAAAAGCTACTCCCCCTCAACAGGGGTCGAGAGCGAGAGGTTAAAAATCTTGGGCCCAGGAACCTAGCTTTGACCCAGCGGCTTTCTCCTCTATAATGATGGAGCAGACGGGGAACTTGGTACAAACCAAGTTCCAAGAGCTGTGGGACTGGATCGTCGGGACAATCCATCCAGTCCCTGACGGAGAGGAGGATGAACCAGGAGACCCTAGTGGCGGGTATCCAAGAAAACCTGGTGGCGGGACTACCTCAGTCCGGGCAGTTTCGACAACCCCTGTCGATGCCGGACTCCTCAAAGCTGCCTCAATTCAAGAACAACCCTTTGAGGCCAGCAGCATACGCCCCATTCTTGGAGGGTACGCTCACAATAGAGGGATGCGGAACCTGGCGAGTAGAAGACTTTGAGTTCTACCCGCAGGATCTCCAGTTCCCCTTCATGGGCTATGCCCGGTTGACGGAGGAGGCAATGATAAGGGAAGATAAGGTCCCAAAGGAGACCGTCATCTTCCCTAGGGACCAGGCCCAACAAGCCTGGGTCCGTAGCTTGACAGAGTGGGTGTGTGTCAACACAAAGTTGACACCCCACAAAAGCCCCTTTGCAATGTTTGTAGTGAGTGATGACACTCCTACCCCATGCCTCCAAAGTGGCCAAGCTAATGCTACAAGCGGCCACGGAAGACAAACCTATGCCGCAACTCCGGGAGACAGATTTACCTTCCCTTCTGCTCCCCGGAGGCACGGAGTATTGGGTTGACGCCCCCGCAACTTTCTCGGTGGGTAAGCTTATCCCAGACTGTGCTACAACACAGTTTAGTGAGCGGCTTCCTAGACTCCCCGATACCTTAGTCAAAGCTGAGTATGACGCAAGGTGCAGGCTGAGCAGGTCCCTCAACTCCGCCACCATGACAGAAATGACGTCCTTTGTGTATGCGGAGGAGCCACTATTTAAGATTTTAACAAAGTCACACCTTCACACCGTACAGTGTGACCTTTATGACTTTGCTGTGGCCAGACGAAACTCAGGAAGCATGTCTTGTCGGACGCTTCCATTCGACATGAGCCCAATAAGCTCATTAAATCCTCCATCTGGGGACCGAATCTCTTCCCTGAGTCCGTCGTTAACGAAGTTCTCAGGGAGGCAGCCAGACCAGAATTAACCAAAGCCTGAGGATACGCTGGGGACTCATTACAAAAAGGAAGTTTGAGTCCTCTAGAACGCATTCTAGGGACAAGAAACGGCCAAGGAAGTTCCATCCCTTCCAGTCCGCTCAACCTCAAGCGGTGGTCCAAGCTGTCCCGGTGGCCCAGTTGAACCAGCCCTCCACCTCGAAAGCACAACCACAACAACAATTTGTGCTTCTGAGTCAACCCACTCAGCAGCCACAAAGTTCAACCTCTTTCTCTACCTCCCCAGCCTTCAATGCTACCTTTGAAACTCAAAGGGCTTTCAAGGGTACAATAGGTTCACCAGAGGTAGCTGGGCTAGAGGAGCTTTCCGACACAGGAGTGGCGGAAGAGCTTCTGGTCGAGGCAAAGGCTTCCGGGGAAGCCGTCCATCTGCCAACCAGTGAGGCTCCCCAGGTAGGAGGGAGGCTGTACCTCTTCCGGAACCATTGGAGGTTCAGCACTTGGGCCCACAGTATTGTAGCAAAAGGTTTGGGATGGAGTTGGAAAGAATGGCCTCCTCCATCAACCAGATTTTACCAGGAACCAACGGCGGATTTGATAGAATACACCCAAGACCTACTTCGGAAGAAAGTAGTGTCAGAAGTCAGACATTTAAAATTTCAAGGGCGCTTGTTCAGCGTTCCAAAGAAAGGCTCACACACACTAAGAATAATCCTAGACTTGTCCCATCTAAACTCATTCATTCATTGCGACAAGTTCCGTATGCTGACCGTCTCGCAGGTGCGGACCTTACTTCCCCGTGGGGCCGTCACCACCTCTATAGATCTTACAGATGCCTACTATTATGTCCCAGTAGCAAGACACTTCCGCCCCTTTCTAGGCTTCAGACTAGGAAAGAAGGCTTATGCCTTCAAAGTAATGCCATTCGGGCTCAACATAGCGTCCAGAATATTTACAAAGTTAGCGGAAACAGTGGTCCAAGAATTAAGGACCCAAGGGATAATGCTAGTAGCCTATCTAGACGATTGGCTCGTTTGGGCCCCGGACGCTGAAGAATGCCGCAAAGCAACAGCCAAAGTGATAAGATTTTTGGAATACCTGGGATTCCAGATAAACAGGGACAATTCCCGGCTGACTCCGGCACCACGTTTTCAGTGGTTGGAGATACAATGGTACCTGAACACATACAACTTATCAATTCCGCCGGCAAAACGCAGAGAAATAGCAAGAGCTACAAGACAATTCCTCAAGGGCAAACAGACGTCCCGGCGGAACCAAGAAAGGATTCTAGGTTCACTCCAATTTGCATCAGTTATGGACGTGCTATTGAAAGCCAAACTCAGGATATAAACCGGATCTGGCAATCCAGAGCAAACAGGAAATCTCGGGAGAAAGTATCCCGGATTCCGCCGATCCTACGGAAGAGACTCCGTCCCTGGACAGATGTCAAGAGCCTGGCAAAATCAATATCATTACAGTTTCCTCCCCCAGGCCTGGTAGTTCACACGGATGCCTCCGTAAGTGGCGGGGGGGATACTCCCAGTACAAAAAAGTACAAGGGACTTGGTCAGTAACATTCTGCCAGCTGCATATCAATGTACTGGAGGCCATGGCAGTGTTTCTGACCCTGAAGAAACTCGCCAGCAAAGAAGATCCATATCAAATTAGTACTAGACAGTGCAGTAGTAGTCCACTGTATAAACAGAGGAGGCTCCAAGTCGAGCCATTTAAATCATGTAATGATAGCGATATTTACCTTAGCAACAAGGAACCAATGGTAACTGTCAGCCACTCACCTAGCGGGAGTAAGGAATGTAGTAGCAGATGCACTGTCAAGGACAATTCCGCTGGAATCGGAATGGTCCCTAGACGGAAAATCATTCAAATGGATCTGCCAACAAATGCCAGGGCTTCAAGTAGATCTCTATGCCACAGATTCAAACCACAAACTGACATGTTATGTGGCTCCCAATCTGGACCCTCTGGCGTTTGCCACGGACGCTATGGCAATAGACTGGAACACTTGGAAGAAAATTTATCTATTCCCTCCGATAAACCTACTACTGAAAGTTCTGAACAAACTCAGATCTTTCAAAGGACAGGTTGCACTAGTGGCTCCCAACTGGCCCAAGAGCAATTGGTTCCCACTACTAGTGGAATTGGGACTCCGGCCCTGGCGGATCCCCAATCCCGGATTGACGCAGTTGGTACAAACGCGGACTGTGTCCGCTTCCTCAGGGATTCAGAAAGCCCTAACTTTATGGACTTTATGAAGCTTGCAGCGCAAAAAGATGCTAACATTGATCCTCAAAATATCCTGTTTCTCGAATCAGACAAACGAGAATCTACACTGCGTCAATACTATTCAGCAGTAAAGAAGCTAGCCACCATTTTGAAAGACACAAAGGTACAAACCATGACTACGAATCTGGCAATTACCTTTTTCAAAACCCTGTTCGAAAAAGGCCTACTATTACCACGACCAAATCTGCATTAAAGAAAATATTTCAATTTGGATTTAACATTGATTTGACAGATTCGTATTTTTCTTCTATCTCCAGAGCTTGTGCTAGACTTAGACCAGTAAATAGACCTCAGACGATCTCCTGGTTTTTAAACGATTTACTTGAGCTAGCTTCAGACACTGTTAACGAATCATGTTCTTATATAACCCTTCTCAGGAAAACGTTATTTTTAGTAAGTCTGGCATCAGGAGCCAGAATATCTGAACTGTCGGCCCTTTCCAGAGAACCAGATCACATTGAATTCCTCTCATCTGGAGAAGTTTTGATTTTGCCAAATTGTCAATTCTTGGCTAAAAATGAGGATCCACAAAATAGGTGGTCCCCATGGAAGATTGTCCCACTTCCACAGGACTTATCTCTTATGTCCAGTTAACACTCTAAGAGCCTATCTAAACAGAACTGTCAAGAAATCCTCAGGCCCTTTATTCATTAGGGAGAATGGTGAAACTATCTCCCTAAAAGGAATCTGACAACAAATTCTCTATTTTATTAAACAGGCCAATCCGGAATCAATTCCACATGTACATGATATTAGAGCGGTAGCTACTTCAGTTAATTACTTTCATCATATGAACTTTGATGATCTCAAAAAGTATACAGGTTGGAAGTTGCCGACAGTATTTAAACGCCACTACTTAAAATCCTTAGAGGCCGTTAAATTCCCGGCATTGGCAGCAGGGAACATAGTTTCCCCTGACACTGCCTAGCATAGTTAATAACTAGTCTTAATAGCCTATATCTCTCTCTTTAGTTCTTTCTCTCCTACCTGCCTCGCTAGCATTCTTGACCTTTGCTTTGGTTGTTTACCGGGTTGCACAAATTGACCTTGATTTCACCTGGACTGCACTTATAATCACTCTTGATTGTACATATGAATGTCTAATTGTATATATATATATGTATATAAAATTCCTGTATCGGGGTGTGGGATTCATTTAATCCTATCAGATTTGGGTTTTACAACCCTAATTATTTAGATAAGGACTGTAGATTTAAGGATATTATTAAAATTTCAGTAGAATTAAGGAACTTTATTGAACTTGTAGAATTAAGAAACTTTCATTAAAAAGTACCTTTGAAGTTATCATATAATTTTATTTTCCTTCCAGTAACTGGTTTACTCTAGATTTCCAAGCTGGTGGAGCCAATTCTCTGTTACTATTTCACGGAGCAACACAGGTTAGGCCCAGAAAAGGGATTTTGACAAAGGAAAAATCTATTTATGGGAAGTTACCTGTGTTGCCCAGGGAAACCCACCCTCTCCTTTTTCCACACCCTAACTGGCCCAAGCTTGGGTGCTATCTACAGGAATGATAAACAGACGCTAGTTGTAGCAGTAGCGGGCGGTAGATGGCCTGGAACGGCTCCTCTGTAGACGAGAGATATTGAGAAAGGAAGAGACTAAATGGCAGGGGACATCTGATAGTGGTTTTACACGCCCCAGTTTCCATACCGACACACTAAATAAGGGTGAGCGAGCCAGGAAACTGGCATAACCATATAGCTTTTTTCTCTAGTATATTTAGCAATATTTATACCTTAGAAATGAGTGCTATAGGAACTATTTTACTGGGCGACACAGGTCACTGCCCAGAAATAGATTTTTCCTTTGTCAAAATCCCTTTATACAACTTAGGGTTTATAGTGCTGTTGTCTAGGTATGAGTTTCTTAGGCTAGGTGCCGAGACTGCCTCATGAAATACAAACATAACGAATAAGCATCTTTTACTCTGCTCTTTTAAAGTATCCAATAATACTGTATGTAGTCTTGTATTGCTATTTATGTTATAAAATACAAACAAACTGATCATGTTTTTGTTTGGAAAAATCAGATGAGAGCAAAGGTAAGATTATTTTGCCATATTTAACTCAATTCAGAGCAATTTTCTTGCTTCTATTTAGTGTCAATTAATCTTTAGAAACTATTCATATGTGACAAGGTTATTTTTCTTTATATGAAGTGTTTTTAAGTTTAAAATTGACTTAATACATCAACTAGGCTTAGTTATTTTTTTCGTTAATAGATATTGCTGTTGTCTGGTTATCGAAATGTATTCGCTATCTGACGTAGTACCGAGAGATCCTCATAAAATACAAAAAACAAATATACATTGTTTCCTTGGTTCTTTTAAAAAGTTATGCTTTACTTCACTGTATCCAATAATACTGTGTGTACTCTCATATTATACTACATGTAGTATTATAAAATACAAATAAAGCGATCTATGTTTTTGTTTGGAAGAATCAGCTGAGGGCAGAGGCATAGTTATTTCGCCCTAAACTCGATTCAGAGGGATTTTCTTCCTTCTATTTAGCGTAAATAGGTTATTTTTCGTTGTATGAAGTGCTTTTAAATTGAAATATGACTTAAATATGTAAGTCTTGGTGTGATCTTATTTTTTTCCGTTAATAGATGGTGTCGAGAGCATGTCATTTTGTGTTTAAAAAACTGATTACGTTCGTTATTTTCTTCCTGTTTTATAATAATACGATATTTACTTACTTATCTGTTATCGCCTTGAAGACAACAGTAAAATGTGTTCTTTCATGGCCAGTATTCTTTATTAAAATACTTTTTTCTCCACTGTTATTTGCAATAGAGTTGCATCCATGTTGCTGATGCACAATTGCAATAGAGTTGCATCCATGTTGCTGATGCACAATAATTTAAAGCCATTAGCAGTGACAGTGTGAATATTTTGTTTTCTCAGCTTCAGCTACAACTGCAGCTTAAATTTAGTATATTTACTATATTTCCTTGCCAATATTTTCTCCATACCAAATAAAGGTGTAATGCAAAAATATTTAAGTCCTGTTCTACTTAATTAACGTCATTTGTAACATTACAGCAAATTTTTTTTTCTATTGTGCAATGGCTGAAATGCAAGCAAAACTCTGTTATTATCAGATTCGGTTCAGTTGTTGTAGCAAAACAACTTTTATTGTTCAAGTTGTTTACGGCTGAAGCATTTAACCAATGGTTATAACGGTACTAACGATACATTTACCATTCTCATCTGCTTTTTTAGCTGATTTAACCAGAAGATGTGATAAGTAAAGAAATGGAAGAAAAAGGTCTCTCTCTCTCTCTCTCTCTCTCTCTCTCTCTCTCTCTCTCTCTCTCTCTCTCAAGAGGTTACTCATACCCCAGAACACCATAGACAACATACAGTAGAACATAAAAGCCAAAATGGTCCACATTATGCAATATATACAGATGGCTCTAAATCAGAGCATGGAGTGGGATATGTTGCAGTGTCCCAAGACAACCTAATAATACTTCAATATTCACAGAGCTGTGTGCAATTGCATCAACCATAAAAAAGGGATTTTGACGTAAGGAAAAATCTATTTCTGGGCGATTGGCTCGTGTCGCCAGCGAAATATCCTTTAATCTATTATTTCTAGGGTAAATGTACTAACACATACCAGAGAATAAATAAAATAAAGAAAAGGTCAGTATAACTGACTCGCTCACCCTCCAAGAGGGTGTCGGTATGAACACTAGGCGAGTGAGACCACTACCACGAGCCAAATACCAATAGAAATCTCCCACAACAAAAACCCTCCATGAGGAGAGCCGACCCACAGAGTGAGCAGCTCGTACTACTACTACTCCATCCCATGCTGCCGACTGCTGCGCCTCTGGTGGCCATCCTGAAGTTAGCAGACAATCTTGGGCGAAGGGATGGGTAGGGTGGGATTTCGCTGGCGACACGAGCCAATCGCCCAGAAATAGATTTTTCCTTACGTCAAAATCCCTTTTCTGGGCTCAGCTCGTGTCGCTGCGCGAAATCGTACCAGAGAAATAGCACAAGATTGTAAACAAAGTAATAAAATAAATCAGAATAGGTCTCAAATAAAAAATAAAGTAAATATAAAAAAGAATATAATTGCTAAAAAGATACAAATACACAGTGATACAAAATAGAAATATGCTTAAATTACCCTTAATTCTAAACATGTTTCTTATCATAAGGTAATTTACATATGTACAGAGGTAAATTGGCTTACATGTAACAAAATGGTATCTGTGTAAAGGCATGTATCAAAAATATAATAGCAATTAAAGTAATCAAAAGAACAAATTAAACAACAATGATAATATATAAGGAATGCATATGACTTAATATACAAAACCCGTAACCATTATAAATGAGATGTATCCCCTAGCATAAAAATAAGGGGTAACATCCATGAGATCAAAATCCATAATCATCTGTGAGTGTCCCTAGCAAAAACTAAGGGGCACCCACTACATCATCATAAAAGCAGCTAAGACACCAGGTGAATGTAAACGAACACGGTAGGAATAGACGAACTGTTGAGTGAAGCAGGTAGAAAGGAGGACTGAATCTTCTACTACAAATTAACTAGAATCAGGGGAAACTATGTTTCCCGCTGCCACTGCTGAAAATTTCAGAGCTTCCAAGGACTTAAGGTAATGGCGTTTGAACACTGTCGGCGATTTCCATCCGGTATACTTTTTCAACTCATCGAAGTTCATGTGTTGGAAATAATTAATTGAGGTGGCTACTGCCCTGACATCATGTGCTTTCGGGAAAGAGTCAGGATTGGCTTGCTTAATAAAGTACAGGATTTGCTGCCTGATGCCTTTAATGGATAAAGTTCCACCTTTTTCCCTCTTAAAGAGGGGACCCGATGAGGATGAGGAGGTCCTGGACAGAAAGGCTCGTAAGGTTGTAACTGGGCAAAGAGATACATCTTGTGGAAGGGGTAGTACCTTCCAAGGTTCCCACCTCATCAAAGGATCTTCATTCTTTGCTAAAAAGCTACGTTCCGGAGAAAGTAGTACTTCCCCTGTGGGAAGGAATTGAATATGATCCGGATCTCTGGATAAAGCCGACAGTTCTGAAATTCTTGCTCCTGAAGCTAAGCTTAATAAAAACAGGGTTTTCCTTAAGAGCATTATAAACGAGCATGTGTCATTATCGGTTTCTGAAGCCAGTTTTAGAACATTGTTTAAGAACCATGAAACTGACGTAGGCCTTACAGAAGGTCTAAGTCTAGCACATGCCTTAGGAATAGACGAGAAGTAGGAATCCGTCAAGTCTATGTTGAACCCAAATTGAAATATCTTTTTCAAGGCTGACTTGTTTGTCGTAATCGTGCTAGCTGCGAAACCTTTTTCAAATAAGGATCTGAAAAAGGATATAGCTGAATTAACTGTCATGATTCTAATATCAGATTCTCTCAGGAAGATTGCTAACTTTTTGACAGCAGCATCATACTGTCTCAAAGTTGAATCCCTTTTATCGGATTCCAAGAAGAGAATATTCTGAGGGTCAATATTCGCATCTCTTTTTGCCGCAAACTTCATGAAATCCATAAAGTTAGGGTTTTGAGAATCCCTGAGGAAGCGAACACAGTCTTCGTTTGTACTGACTGGGAGAGCCTGGGATTGGGGATCCGAAGAGGACGAAGGCCCAGCTCCAGAATTAGGGGATACCAATTGCTCTTCGGCCAGTCTGGGGCTACTAGAGCCACTTGACCCTTGAACGTCCTGAGTTTGTTTAAAACTTTCATAAGAAGATTCACTGGGGAAAGACATAAATCTTCTTCCAGTTGTTCCAGTCTAGAGCCAGGGCGTCCGTGGCATAGGCCAGAGGGTCCAGGTTGGGGGCTACATAACAGGGAAGTTTGTGATTCGCTTGAGATGCGAAGAGATCCACCTGTAGCCCTGGGACTCTTTGAAGGATCCATTGGAACGAACTGTTGTCCAGTGACGCCATTCCGACTCTAGGGGCACTGATCGGGATAACGCGTCTGCTATGACGTTTCTCACTCCAGCTATGTGAGTGGAGGAGAGATGCCAACTGAACTTGTCTGCCAGGGAGAAGATGGCTACCATCACATGATTTAGATGACGTGACTTGGAGCCTCCTCTGTTTATACAATGTACTACCACTGCGCTGTCCAGAACTAGCTTTATGTGGGAGTACTTTGGTGGGCGCAACCTTTTAGAGTCAAGAACACTGCCATTGCCTCCAGTACGTTTATATGGAACTGACTGAACTGAGGTGACCAAGTTCCTTGAACCTTTTGGACCTGGGAATACCCTCCCCAACCGCTTAAGGACGCGTCTGTGTGGATGGTAATCCCTGGTGGAGGGAACTGAAGGGGTACTGACACTGACAAATTCTTGACTTTCGCCCACGGCCGAAGACGATTCTTTAGAATCAGAGGGACTGAGGATAGTTTGTCCCTGGACCTGACATTTGCTCGTGAGCGCCAGATTCTGGTTAGGTCTTTCAGTTTGGCTTTCATTAAGACGTTCGTCACTGATGCAAACTGGAGAGAACCCAGGATCCTCTCCTGAGCTCTCCTTGACGCCAGTTTGTGACTTAGAAATTGCTTGACTGACTTCGCTATTTCTTTCCTTTTGGTTGATGGAATCGACAGAGTATGGGAGGATAGATTCCATTGAATGCCCAGCCACTGAAAGTCTGACTCTGGAGTGAGTCTTGACTTGGTCCTGTTTATCTTGAAGCCTAGATATTCCAGGAACTGAATCACTTTCAGTGTAGCTCTGTTGCATTCCTCGACTGTTGAAGCCCAGATCAACCAATCGTCGAGATACGCTACTACCATAATCCCTTGTGATCTGAGTTGTTGCACTACCGCTTCCGCTAGTTTCGTGAAACACCCTGGGTGCCACGTTGAGTCCGAAGGGAACTACCTTGAAGGAGAATGCCTGGTCTCCTATCTTGAAACCCAGATATGGACGGAAGTGTCTTGCAATAGGGATATGATAGTAGGCGTCTGTAAGATCGATAGAGGTGGTGACGGCCCCCCCACGGGGAAGTAAGGTCCACACCTGTGAGATCGTAAGCATCTTGAACTTGTCGCAGCGGATGGCTAAGTTTAAGCGGGACAAGTCTAAGATTACCCTTCTTTTTTGTGAGCCTTTCTTTGGCACGCTGAACAAGCGACCTTGAAATTTTAATCTCTTGACTCTCGCTATAGCCCCTTTCTGAAGGAGGTCCTCTGCGTACTCTGTCAATTCTTTGGAAGGAAGTTGACGGAAAGGTCTGGATGGAGGTGGGTTCGTCAACCAGCTCCAACCCAGGCCTTTTGACACTATGCTCTGAGCCCATTCGCTGAAGTTCCACCGGTGGCGAAAGTGAAACAGCCTCCCTCCTACCTGAAGTTCTTCATTGGTTCTGGTAACCGCCTCGGCCTCCTCTGAAGTGCTTTCCCCTGTTAAAGGGGCCTCCCGATCCTCTCCCACGAAAGGAACGCTTACCTCTGCCTCCCTTACCCGAGCGGTCATACTTCTGTGAAGCTTGACTCTCGAAGGCTTGATTGTAAGCTGGAGAGATGGCGTAAGAGGTGGAGGGCTGAGGCTGAGGGGATATCACATAAATTGGCTGTGATTGAGCCTTAGAGGTGGAAGGTTGGGCTGTTTGCACTAAGGGCACCGCTGGAACTTGCTGAGGAAAGCGTGGCTGCTTTTTCTGGTAAGGATGGAAACGCCTAGGTTTCCTCTGTCCCTTACCTTTAGGTGTTAGGTCTTGTCTCCTCTTAGCCGTAAGGCCCCAACGGTCCTTAAGGCTCTGGTTCAGCCTCGTAGCCTCTGACTGGACTTCCTTCACCATAGCTTCTGGGAAGAGATCTGCTCCCCAGATGTTAGACGAGAGTAACCTATTCGGCTCATGTCGAATGGTTGCCTCTTGTAGGACATGCTTCCTACAATTCGTTCTAGCAGTGGCAAACTCAAACATATCCGACTGTACCGTTTGAGTCAGGGCTTTGGTCATGAGCTTAAAAAGCGGTTCTGAGCCATAAGCTATGGTTGCTACCTCGGACATAGCCATAGAGTTAATTGATCTGGCTAATCGCGATTTCGCGTCAAATTCAGCCTGAATAAGGCCATCTGGGAGCCTGGGTAGCTTTTCACCAAACGCTCCATAGCACAGTCCGGTTTTGAGTTTGCCAAGCTGAGAAGGTGTTTGGCAAGTCCTCCCACAATTCTCCGGCTGAGGGGAGCAACGGAGATGTGGGATCTGCTTCCTTCAATTGAGGCATGGGTTCCCCCTTCTGGGCGCCGCTGGGATGGTAGACCTCGCGATCTTTGTCAGGAACGGGAGCGGGGTACTCTCATCCATTGTGAAAATGGTAAAGGGACTCTTGAAAGGTTGTAGCCTCGGTATTAGAACAATCCATGTCCTCTAAACATCTGAGCCATTCTCTCTGAGCCTGGTCTCGTGAATAGAGGACTGTCTCCTTTGGTACCCTATCATCCCGAACCATGGCTGAAGCTGTAAGCCTTGCGTAGCCTATGAACGGAGGCTGGAGGTCTTCCGGGAAGAACTCGAAGTCCTCTATCCTTCGAGTTCCGAATTCCGGTATGGAAATGAGACCGTCTTGGAAGGGGGCGTATGACGCTACTCTCCATGGATTGTTCATCGAGAACGGTAGGTGCGAGTCATACGGAGGAAGCTGAGTTCCACTCGTATTGGAAAGTGGAGGAGAGGCTAGAGGGGCTTCTCTCAGTCCGGCTATAATGGAGTCCTGGGAAGTAATCCTATCCGACAGACGAGAGATCATTTGTTCCATGCTACTCTTTAGGGACCCAACCAGGTCGCCCACCTGTTGCAACAGGCCAGCATTGGAGTCCAAGGCCGGAGCTGCTGCGGAGGTGGAGGGTGGCTCTGAATCGGAACCAAGGGTAGCGGAACTGGTGACTCTGCCGGGGTGCGAGATCTCTCTCTGGAGGATTTACTCCTCGAGGACTTAGAGCCGGAGCTAGAAGCTTTAGACCTGTCTGCTCCGGGATTCCCAGCCGGAGGACTTACGTGAGGAGGATGACGCCGAAGTCGACTTCTTAGACGACGACGACGTCTTAGTCAAGGATTTCACTGCTTGACCCTTGACCTTAGGTCTAACCGAAGCGTCAGGAGGAGTATATAATTCATCACCTGTAAAGCCTTGGAAGGATGGAGAGGTTGCAGGAGTAGAAGAAACAGTTACACCCAAGGGTGACCCTTGGGTGTCCACCCTACCTACCTCGACCAACAGGTCGTCTACACCTACCATAGGTTCCACATTAATATCTAAAGTCGCGACGTCCGTGGAGATATCCTGGTCTTGATCAGTTAATGAGGCAGCCAGCTGTTGTTGGATGAAGGCGATAGTAGGGGCCGCCTCTACTGGGTCGACGTATCCTGTCGCCTTGCCTCCGGGGAAGATTAACAGCGCCAACCGCTTCTCCAAGATGTAGGGCATACCCTTGGCGGCGTTCTTCCCAAAACCGCCGACCCAGGCCCGCAGGGTTGCCAGTGCGGTATCCTTCACTGCCGGCGCCTGGAAGTGAGGGCGTAGATTAGATTTAAGAATCACTTAAAACTAAACAAAACTTAAAATATAACTTAAACTTAGATGCCTTAAGTTAAAGTGGATGATGAAAACTTAAGCACTAAAACAGAAGCGGAGCAGCTACCGGAGATGGAATACTCACCCCTTCTAAAAACTGGCTCACCAGATCGTAACATATGGTACACGTCTCATGGTACCAGACCTGGATGTCCCCGTGCAGAGTCGCGCATGGAGCATGGGACCGGCAAACTTCGTGTCCACATGGGTCCTGAAGTGTGGCGGCGCATCCCGGATGCTCACAGTTGGTGGCCTGTAAGTGGGAAGACACATGAGTATCTTAAAGAATAACACTTACAGGCTAAAGGACAGAAGAACTCCGTTGCATGCCGGAGCTCGGAAAAATTTTGGGCATAACCCCCCCCTGCCTCGCCTGATAGGCTATAATCCCGGAGATATCCGGTAAGACATGTAAGGGAGGGGGGGGAAGGTTTAAGGTACTTAAGATAAACTTATAGTTAATCTAATAACGCTTAAACCTAAAACTCAAACGAACCGGACCAAGTCCAGTGCGTAGCGAGTGTAGTAACTCAGCAATACGGTAAGGTTAGCAGGGACCCACTGTATGTTCCGGTCCACTCTACTGGGAGGACTAACATCTTCCCGCTGGATGCCAGGACTCCGATCAGGAAAGGAGTCCTAGAAAGGTCGGGAAGAGCGAGGAGACATACAGGCTCGAGCGAACCGGAGCGACAAGGAAGCAACGGATGGGGGGAAAGGTCCAGTCCCCCCACCCCCCACCACATCACACCGGGCCGGACCGAGAAGCCGGAGAGGTCGCGTCCAGGCTGGGTCTGTCCCGTCTCCCTGGCCCCTCCGCCTGGGGGGAGAGAGGGAAGCATGCTCGGGTATGTTGGAGCGAGGCGTGGCAGACCGACCCACCCTCCCCCGACTCTATGGAAGAGCGGGAGGAGGGGGGAAGGGGACTGGGCAGGCGTCTGGCTGTCTCGTGATCGCGTAGTGACCACGAGACGGTAAGACTAAAATAAGACAACTAAGCCTAGGACCAACCAACTGATCAGAGAGATGCTATCGGGAAGCAACTGAACTGAAAAGCGGTAGCATGGAGGCCCACTGGGCCAAAACCGACTGATCAGAGAGATGCTATAGGGAAGCAACCGAACTGATGAGCGGTAGCATAGGCTCAAAGAGCCAGGACCTAGGCTAAGCCAGACGCCTAACTAACCTAACCATAACAAAATACATAGTATAATTAAATAAAATAAAAGAAAGAAAACAATATAGTAGGAGAAAAATCCAGGAGTGTACGACTAACCCGAAGGAAAGTCTACCACTCAAAGCTAGTCAGAGGCCGATACTAAGAGCCGGGACTAGGGTCTGGAAAGAAGAAGCCTACATAAGGTAAAAGACATGCATGCATGACAAACCTGAGTAGACAGTACCCTAAGTAAAACGGATAATAAATATAGAGCGTACATAGATAAGGGGATGTTCTAGGTATGGGAGACCGAGAACGAACCCACCACGCGGCAGAACCATGCTGCCATGCTTCCGACCCCGAGTTCGTATTTAAACCTAAAAAACGGCAAATACTGACTGAGGGCCGGAAAAAACCAACTAACCATAAATACTGAGTACTTAACTTAGCTGCTGCAATAGCTGCACGCTCCATCATAGATAAATCCAACGAAAGGGCACAAAAAACACAGAGAGAAAAATATCACGTGTGACTCGTGTGCGCTAACTGAAAAGGATGGCCACCAGAGGCGCAGCAGTCGGCAGCATGGGATGGAGTAGTAGTAGTACGAGCTGCTCACTCTGTGGGTCGGCTCTCCTCATGGAGGGTTTTTGTTGTGGGAGATTTCTATTGGTATTTGGCTCGTGGTAGTGGTCTCACTCGCCTAGTGTTCATACCGACACCCTCTTGGAGGGTGAGCGAGTCAGTTATACTGACCTTTTCTTTATTTTATTTATTCTCTGGTATGTGTTAGTACATTTACCCTAGAAATAATAGATTAAAGGATATTTCGCGCAGCGACACGAGCTGAGCCCAGAAATAAACATCATTCAATAATTTTGTGATTTTTAGTGACTCAAGAAGTTCTACAATAAAAAAATAATATTGTTCAACAAATTAAATAATTTCTTCATAATAGTGAAATGTGTTGAAATGAAGAGGCAGATAAAGCAGGCAGCCAAAAAAGGAACCCACATGATGTAAATATCCCTGTTAGTGATTATTATGTAACACACAAAAAGGTGGTTATCATAAATATGTAAGTGGCAATATACATGGAATGAAGAGTCTGATAAAAATAAATTAAAACTAATAAAGCCTTTTTTAAAAAATGGAGTTTATCATGTCAGAGAGGGAGACATGCACAAGTAATTCTGACACATCTCAGAATAGGCCATACTTGTCTGACACGTGGACACTTAATAAGCAGCCCATGTGGCCCAGCCTTGGAGTGCTCAGAGTGCAAGGTGATAATAATGGTTAGACATACATGTGTTGTGTGAATGTCCAAAGTATGATCAACAATGACTGTCGACCTTTTGAAATAAATCATTGAAGGAAATTTTGTCAGAATCTTTTACATTTTCAGTTGTTCAGATTTCGATGTTCTTGGGGGAACTGATTTAATTAATAAAATATAAGAATAAGTAAATAATAAAAGCATGAAAACCCTATTGGCAATTGGCAAATTTTAAAGAAATTAAATATTACGTATTCTGAATTTTAATATACCTGTTTAGTGTGTTAAGTATGGAAGCATAAGTAAATGTATTTATTGTATGTGTTCCAGTATGAGAGCATGTGGCTATGTGCAGTTTTTTATTTCATTTTAATTCATTCATCTTCATACTGAATGACCTATTGGGTCTCAGTGCTTGGCCTGGTATTTTATACTAATCCTTTGGGCCAGCCTTTTCAGAGCTGAAGGTCAGCTCAGTGGTCTGGTTAAACTACTTTAATTATAATTCAGTTCATTAATTTTGTTACCCTTTGAACCCTTTGGAACAAATTAATTTTCACGAAGAAACTTTTCAGTAACCTTAGCCTCTGCTAAAGAGTGAGAGAGCTAGAAGCTTTGTCAATTTAGGTAGGCTTTACTAAAGACAAGGTAAAATTTTTTCCTTTTTTCGGGCTAGCCCCTGACAAGTATGTGTAATACAGTGTTTGGAAACCAGAGCCTCTGATGATTAGGAATGTATGTCCTATTCATTAGGTATTTGGTTAAGGACTCCTGCTAATATGTAACCTTAATTGAAGGTAAGCCACTTGATAAGGAGGCAGTGGCTATATATTTTTAATTGGGAAGGAACTCGTCCATGGATAAGATATTGAAGTCGCTCAATGGCTCTGTAATTCTGTATCTGCCATGATTTTTCTTCATGGCGTGGAGATTCATTATGAGTATTGCAGAGCATTAACTCCTGGTTTTTGCTGGGGATATTATGTCCAGAATCTGTTGGTAACCTTTTTCTGCCTTCTGCGTTTTAAACCTGGTTGTGGTTTTTGGGAATTTTGTACAAGTAACTTACCCAGCAGATATATACTTAGCTTTAGACTCGGTCGTCCCGACAGAATTTCAAAACTCGCGGCACACGCGACAGGTAGGTCAGGTGATCCACCATTCCCGCCGCTGGGTGGCGGGGTCTGGAACTATTCCCGTTTTCTAAGCCATAATTTCTCTGTCGGTTGAACGGACAACACCTATTGTTCGTTCCTCCATCTTGGATTTCAACTCGTTTGCCGAGAATTTGGATTGGTTTTTTGGTGACGTATTCTGTTTTTTCTCTGGCTTGGCATACGCTTATTGTGGACTGTTTTTCGACTTTGGTTTTGACTACTCTTTCACGATGTCTGACGCTAAGGCTTCACCTATGTTTAGAGTTTGCAGTAGGGAAGGTTGTAAGGTTAGGCTGCTTAAATCGGCATTAGATCCTCATAGTATTTGCGCTAAATGCAGGGAGAATGAATGTTCTTTTAATAACACCTGTGTTGAACGCGAGAACCTTACGGAGCTTGAAATGGAAGGACTTATCATCAAATATGTTAGGAAGCTCGAGAGAGATAGAGTGAGAAAGGCTTCAGCCAAGGTCATCTAGTAGATCTTGCTCTTTAGAACAAGAAGTTAACTCTCCTACTAACGATTTTCCTTAGCCTCAGCTGCTCTCCCTGTTCTGAATCCAAAGATTCTTCGTCAGAGAGGGAAATGTTAAAGCTTCAATTAAGAAACTTCAAGCTCAGCTACGAGCTCTAAACCAAGGTAAGAGTGGTGATAGTGACTTGTGCAGTGTCCCCAGTGCAGTGGAGGGGGCGTCTGACCGGTTCCTCATTGCTCCTAGGCCTAGACCGCTTCCAAACTCCCAGGACCAGGGAGGAGGAATGTCGAAAGCCGCAGGGAGGATGCAGAACATCCCCAACGGTCAGGCGTCCCTTCGGCAGATCCTGTTGTAAAGTCCCAGGCTGCCTCGGATTGCCGCAGAAAAGGCGTCCTAAGGGAGTGTTTTTCGGCCTCAGACTCTTCCTCTCCTAAACGAGGATGGAGTTCGGCCTCTCTTTCGCGCCCTTTGAAGAGAGCCTGGAAGGCGCCTAAAGGAGACGCGGCTGATTCCAGCCCAGAGCGTTTTCACCCGAGGATTGGCCTTCGGGACCTAAGAAGACTAAACAAGAGGAGCCTTCTCTTCAGGATCCTACGAAGAAGTTTTTGTTTAATCTGCAAGAGCAGTTAGCTTCTCTAGTAGGCTCCTTTGCTAAGGACTCGACAAGGAGGAAAGATGTTTCGCTCCCTGTTAAGAGTTCCGCTAAGCGCCCCTCTTCGTATAGGAGAGAACCCTCACAATCTCCAGGGCGTTTATCGCCTTCGTCGAGAGACTCGTCTGATAGGAGTTGTTCTCCTGAGAGAAGAGTTCTTTCGCCCTATAGGCTGTCTTCCCCGAAGCGCCCTCTGAGACGCCGCGAATCGAGCAGAAGTCTCGATCGGTTTTAGGTTTGAAGGAACCGGAAAACCGATTTAAGTATCAGGATCCTTTGGTCTGCAGGACCAGGAGCCAGACAGGCGCAAAGAGGCAGCAAGACGCAAGAAAGGGCGTCAAGAGCCTCTCAGACCACAGGATTCAGGACGTCAGGATTCTGCTAGAAGGCAGGAATCAGGACGCCATGAGCCAGGACGCCAGGAGTCAGGGCGCCAGGAGTCAGGGCGCCAGGAGTCAGGGCGCCAGGAGTCAGGGCGCCAGGAGTTAGGACGCCAGGAGGCAGGACGCCAGGAGTACGTTAGGCGTCAAGAGTTAGGGCGCCAAGAGCCTGTTAAGCGTCATGAATCAGGACGCGGGGATCTTTTCAAGCGCCCTGAATCAGGGCGCCAGGAGCCTAGCAAGCGCCACGAACCTGGCGAACCTAGACAACAAGAGTCTAGTAGGCGCAAAAGTGTTTCCGACAGGCAGGAGCCTCACTCTTCGTATAGAAGTGCTAATGTTCAGCGCTCCCCTTCTCGGGAAAGGAGTTCTTCTCCCGGGAAGAGCCAGATCACTCCCAAGCGGTCTCCTTCTGTGGATCAGTTGGACCAGGTATCGGAAGACGACGAGCCTGTAGATGTAGCAGTTTCTGACTACAAGAGACTTTCTCTTTTGCTGCTAAAGGAGTCGGAGACTCCCTTCATCCTGCTGACCCTCCTTCACCAGGATCGTTGATGTCTAGCACAAAAGCTCTCAAGTCGTCTTCCTTCGTCAAGATGCGCCCCGCTCTTTGTATGAAAAAGGCATTAAAGACTTTTTCAGAGTGGTTGACTTCCAGAAGGGAAGCGGGCAAGACAGTTTTTTCCTGCCCTCCTTCCAAGTTAACAGGCAAACCAGGAAGGTGGTACGAGACCAAAGAACTATGGGGTTAGGCCTTCCTTCTTCCGCAGATGCGGATTTTTGCTTCCTTAGTGGACTCTTCTAGGAGGAAGTCTTTGCTGTCTGCTAAGGCAACTTGGGGCATGTGTGAGCTAGACCACCTTCTAAAGGGCCTCTTTAAAACCCTAGAAGTCTTCAATTTTATGGACTGGGCTTTGGGAGCTTTAGCTAAGAGAGCTCAGGACACTGACTTTGTTTCCATGGAGGAACTTTCGAGCGTCCTGGCTTGCCTGGACAGAGCGGTCATGGACGGTTCCGTAGAAGTTGCCTCTCTTTTTGGAACGGGAGTCTTAAAGAAGAGATCGGTCTTTAGCTCTTTTCTAGCAAGAGCAGTATCACTTTGCAAAGGACATCTCTTTTTTTGCACCGTTATCCCCGCACCTATTTCCACAGGAGACTGTTAGAGAGGTTTCTAAATCTCTTACGGAGAAGGCAACTCAGGATCTCCTCACGCACTCAGCCAAGAAGTTTAGGCCGGCAGTGCCTATAGAGAAAAAAGAGAGACCCTCTTTTATACAGCCCTTTCGAGGTGCCTCCTCTTCTAGAGCCCCTCTTAGAGGTCGCAGACCAGATAGAAGGAGTAGACCATCTAGAAGGTCCTTCGGGAAGTCTAGATGAGCAGGGAGTCCTCCAGACGAAAGTAGGCGCCAGACTACTCCACTTTGCCAAAGTCTGGGCGCAGAAGGGAGCGGACTCTTGGTCCCTCTCTATCCTGAAAAAAGGATACTTGATCCCTTCAGGGAAAATCCTCCCTTGACGACAACTCCAAGGGAGTTGACTGCAAGATACTCGGATCCGGTCCGAAAGCTTGCTATTTTGCAAGCAGTGGAACAGATGATTTCCAAGGAAGCGGTAGAACTGGTTCAAGATCTCCAGTCTCCAGGATTCTACAATCGGCTATTCCTGGTACCGAAAGCATCGGGGGGATGGAGACCGGTTCTAGACGTCAGTGCCCTGAATTTCTTTGTATTGAAGAAGAAATTTCAATGGAGACGTCTTCCTCTGTTCTATCTGCTCTTCGTCCAGGGGACTGGATGGTGTCCCTGGACCTTCAGGATGCGTATTTCCATGTGCCAATTCATCCGGCAGCAAGGAAGTATCTGAGGTTCATGTTCCAAGGGAAAGTGTTCCAGTTCCGAGCGATGTGCTTCGGACTTTCGACTGCCCTCAAGTCTTCACGGACATCATGAAGAATGTAGCTTATTGGCTACATCTGGAAGGGATCAGGATCTCGTTATATCTGGACGATTGGCTAATAAGAGCCCAATCGGAGAAAAAATGTCTGGAGGACCTATTAGTTACTCTAAATTTGACAAAGTCCCTAGGACTTTTATTAAATCGCGAGAAATCCATGCTGACCCTCCCCAGCAGAGTATTGTCTATCTGGGGATTCAGATGGATTCTCGGGATTTTCTAGCGTATCCTTCGCGGAAAGGAAAGAGAACGCTGCTTAGAAAAGGTGGCAGTCTTCTTAAGGAAAGAACAGTGTTCCGCGAGGGAATGGATGAGCCTACTGGGGACCCTCTCCTCGATGGAACAGTTAGTTTCCTTAGGAAGACTACACCTACGACCCCTTCAATTTTATCTGAAGGAGAAGTGGGATTGGAAGTCCAACAATCTAGGAGATACATTTCCAATCTCGAAAGGGATCAAGGAGAATATCCGTTGGTGGTTAGATCCACAGAAACTAAGCAAGGGAATCTCCCTTCGCTTACAGAACCCTCGCCTAGCGTTGTTTGCAGACGCCTCAGATTCAGGGTGGGGAGCGACCCTAGGTTCGGAAGAAGTGTCAGGCACTTGGGAAGGAGAACAAGTGTCCTGGCACATAAACAAGAAGGAACTAACAGCCATTCATCTAGCTTTAGTTCATTTCGAGGAACAGGTCTCAGGTCTGGGGATTCAGATTCACTCGGACAACACAACAGCCCTCGCTTATATAAAGAAACAAGGGGGGACGCATTCCTTTTTCCCTGTACGAATCAGCAAAGGATCTGCTGATTTGGGCTCAGGAAAGGAAGATCTCTCTCCTCACAAGGTTTGTGCAGGGAGAGAAAAATGTCCGGGCAGATCTGTTAAGCAGAAAAGAACAAGTCCTACCCACGGAATGGACTCTCAATCCTCAGATTTGCCAACAACTTTGGCATCTTTGGGGAAGGCCCAATATAGACCTGTTCGCGACCAACAAGAATCACAGATTAGAGACCTATTGCTCCCCGATCTCGGATCCACAAGCAGTAGCAGTAGACAGCTTTCTGCTAGATTGGACGGGCTTGGACGCATACGCCTTCCCTCCTTTCAAGATAGTAGGGGAAGTATTGAGGAAGTTCGCTTGCTCGGAAGGAACAAGAATGACCCTCATCGCTCCCTTCTGGCCAGCTCTCGATTGGTTCACAGAGGTGCTGGAGTGGTTAGTAGATTTTCCAAGATCGCTTCCACTAAGGAACGATCTTCTCAAACAACCCCACTTCGACAGGTTTCACAAAAACCTCCCCGCTCTAAGTCTGACCGCCTTCAGACTGTCGAAGGACTTGTCAGAGCAAGGGGCTTTTCACGAGAAGTGGCGAAGGCTATTGCAAGAGCCAGAAGAGTCTCCACCTCTAAAGTATATCAGTCGAAGTGGGAGTTGTTTAGAAGATGGTGTAAGGGAAAAAAAATATCCTCTTCCAGTACCTCTGTAACTGAAATCGCAGAGTTTCTCCTATATTTGAGAAAAGACTGTAACCTGGCAGTTTCAACAGTGAAGGGTTACAGAAGTATGCTGGCCTCAGTTTTTCGACATAGAGGAATAGATCTGACGAATAATAAAGATCTTCATGACCTTATAGGTCTTTTGAGACCACGAAAGAACATGTAATCAAGAAGCCTAGCTGGAACTTGGATGTGGTCCTCAAGTTCCTAATGTCGGAAAAATTTGTACCGTCTCACGCAGCTTCGTTTAGAGACTTAACGAGAAAGTCATTATTCCTTTTTGCGTTAGCAACAGCCAAGAGAATTAGCGAGTTGCAAGCTTTGGAAGGTAAAGTGGGGTTTAAGAAGGATTCAGCGATTTGCTCCTTTAAACCATTTTTTCTAGCAAAAAATGAAAATCCCTCAAAGCCTTGGCCAAGAAGCTTTGAAATAAAAGGACTATCTTCATTAACAGGGAGAGAACTAGAAAGGACTTTGTGTCCAGTCAGGGCACTCAAGTTCTACCTGGAGAAGAAGAAGTTGCTGAAAGGTACAGAAGAAAGTCTTTGGTGCTCTGTAAGAGATCCGAAAAGATCGATTTCTAAGAACGCCCTTACATACTTCATAAAAGATGTAATAAGGGAAGCTCACCTTAAGTGCGATGAAGAGCATCTCAAGGTTCTCAGAGTGAGAGCTCATGAAGTGAGAGCCATAGCTACATCTATGGCATTTCACAAAACATGGTCTCTTCAGGCTCTTATAGAGTCGACGTTTTGGAGATGTAATTCTGTGTTCGCCTCGAATTACCTAAGAGACGTTAAAATTTCGTACGAAAAGTGCTTTGCTCTGGGAGCGTATGTTTCGGCGAATTCAGTGCTGGGAGAAGGGGCTGAGGCTAATCCTTCCTAATTTAGTTTAGTGCTTAAATTACTTTTTATTGGTTAATTGTCAGAGGGAATAGGGAACCCTCTTACAATTCATAGATTATAACAATACTAACATGGTCAGGTGATCGGGATTGGCTTCAGTGCTCTTTGTGATTTTTTAATAACCTTAACTCTGTCATGTAAGAGGGCGAGTTCCCATTGATATGACAAAAGGTCAAGGCTCTACCATGTAAGTGGGTCAGCCCCCATTGGTACGATCCAGTATAGGCTCTGTCGCGTAAGCGGGCTAGCCCCCATTGACACGATCCAAAGAGTTATTCAACCATAGGTTCATTCCTCGTTAAAACTCTTGAGGCAGGCAGACTCATCGACAGTAGTCATGAAGTCTTCAGCCCAATCAGGTAGGAACTATGGATTATGTTATCCAAGAACATAAGTTGTTTTTTCCCTGTTTTTTAATGTATTTAGTTTAAGTATTATTTTGTTTTTAGCTGTCTCTTGCCCGCCACCAAGGGTGCCAATCAGCTAAGTATATATCTGCTGGGTAAGTTACTTGTACAAAAATGATATTGTTAAGATACAATAAAGTTTTGTACATACTTACCTGGCAGATATATACTTAGCTTTAGACTCGGTCGTCCCGACAGAATTTCAAAACTCGCGGCACACGCGACAGGTAGGTCAGGTGATCCACCATTCCCGCCGCTGGGTGGCGGGGTCTGGAACTATTCCCGTTTTCTAAGCCATAATTTCTCTTCCACCTGTCTCCTGAGGGGAGGATGGGTGGGCCATTAATCGTATATATCTGCCAGGTAAGTATGTACAAAACTTTATTGTATCTTAACAATATCATTTTTGGAGGTACTCGGTGTTGAGTATAGGAAGAATACCGTCTTATATGTAGGTACCTATTGGAGCTGTAGGGTTTTGGCATAGTAACCCTACCCCTCCTGCTGGAGGTGGCACTCTACAAAGAGACCTCTGGTATCTTCATGATGAGGATCTTGTATCAGAGTGACAGTCCTCCCAAGTTGGCAGGAATGGCTAATGGATTGAATTCACTAGGTAAACAAACACTTATTTTGTACATAATTTTTTGTTACTAAGTGGCCTTTAAAAGGTTAGCCAAGTTCCACGTTGCCCACCTCCATTATGGAATTTGCCCTACCTACCTCTGCACTTTTAAAGTTGACAGATGTGGGCTGACCGGTTATGAGTGTTTGTATTTACAGGTCCCCTGGGGGGTAGGGGAATTAGATGGATAGAAAATGGATATTCATAGAAAATCAAGTGTTCTTGCTTTTCTTTTACAATTTCAGACTCCTATTGGTGCGGAAGTAAAAGCTATTTTGTGGAGAATTAAGTACAGTATATAGAAAATAAATACAGGCAGTCCCGGTTTTGTGACGGGTTCCGTTCCTATGCCGCTACGTAAATTGAAAATTGTTGTAAGCTGCAATATTGTTAAAAATCTTAAGAAAATCCTACTTTTAATGCTTTGGGTACATGGAAAACAATTGTAGACTGCATTTTTACTGATTTTTTGTCAAAAAACTTTTAAATTTTGATTATTCTGCTGTTGGGGAGCCATATTTCTTCCATCGTATCGGTGTCATAAGAGTCATAAAACCGAGAAATAATTTCTCATGAATTTATTTGAAAAGCAATGTAACATAGGAACAATGTAAACTGGGGACTACCTGCACTAAGTTAACTATTTATATAATGTAAAGGAGGGGCAGTTAGTGCATAACTTTTCAAATAGGGAATATGATAGAACAATAGATATGTAATTTTAGTGCTAAGCCTATCTTCAAATTGTCAAATTATTTTTTTTCTCAATCTAAAAGGTATCATTACTTAATAGTGAGGTTAGTTAATTAGATTTGAAACATAGGATTTAGCAGCATAATTGGAAATGTCTTTTAAGATTATATATTGCAGATGGCAATAAAAGATTAGTGAATATTCGTAATGCAGTGTTCCCTTCTTATTTAATTGTTTTTGTTAAGCTCCATTTTCTGGTCTTGAGCAGCATTTCCAGTCCCTTTAACCATTCTTGACTTGAATCATCTTGCCTTAGATGTAAGTTCTCTTGTCATTTTAACCTTGATTGAGTTCTCATCTCTTTTTGTCCACAGATGATGAACAAGACTTGGTATGAGAGTCAGCAAAAGACACTTCGGGGTGATCCTGGGATGCCTGGCTTGGATGATGTATAATACCAAAAGTTATTGCTCACATTGAGAGATGGTTTTATATTGTTTATGTGGTTAAAAGTAGGATATCACTGTAATATGATTTTCTACCTCTTGTGTAATGCTGCTTTAAATAGTATTTCCTTTTGACAAGTTATAATTGTTGAGATTCCCTATAAAGCTTAAATCCCATTGAAAGTTAAGAAGTCAACATTGTGGTCTGTTAAACTATTTATTATTGTTTTAGTTAATAACCTTATAAAAATTATTGCAGAATTTAGGATAGATAATATTACAGAAATTATTACATATTCTAGATTATATTCTAGATTATTATTTACTGTATTTTGTAAATTATTGATGTAATCATTAGATTAATCCTCAGTGCTGTTTATCTGTAACTTCTTGAGCACAAATTATGGGAGTAGAAAACTTTCCAAGGTGAAGGAGATTTTCATTTAGTAATTTAATTTCAGTTCCTTATATTTGTAAAGGTCTGTTTATTTATCATTTAGTAGTATTTCCTTTGTGAAGCAGCAATGCATTTGAATTTCAG
>NC_061100.1:43524120-43541464 GCF_015104395.2 Macrobrachium nipponense
GCATTTGAATTTCAGATTTTGCAGGTTTTTCATGAAGTTATTGTATTATTGTATTAGATTCTTTAGCATAGATGCAAGAAGGGTTGAATTTTACAGTATTGTCAGACATGGGATTTGTTAAATGGAAATTTGTTACTTAACTGTAATTGTGATTATGAAGCTCCTGTGTCCTTCAACCTTCAGTTTTCAGGATTGTAATTTTATGATTAATTCAGCTTTATTTAAACTGAGTATATTTTATATTTATATTCATTGGACTAAAATTACATATGCAATGAAACTCTTGAATATAAGTTTTGGGATTTTTTTTTTTTTATACATCCTATATGCATTACTGAAGGGAAGTGTTTTTTAGTGTTTGCTCTTGAATAAAACTTCTTAAACATGATTCTGCAGGAATACTAATTTGTATTAGTGCACTAGTTAGCTAAATGCCCTCTTGTATAATGGATTCTTCATTTAAAGGAGATAATGTAATTATACTCAATGTGCTTGTTGCATTGTGTTAATGAGTTTCATGTTGCATGAGGAAAGAACATGTAAAGTAGTAACAAAAAATAAATTTTATGAATACATTTCTGTTTTTATTAAAACATTTGCTTATCTGTTATGATATTTCTGGGAGTGGTACAAAACTTGGTATGTGTTAACACACTTAGTTTTGGCTTGCCTCATAAGACCCGAGAAATAATTTTATTTTATTATGATGTAAATTCATCATAGCAAAATATCAATGAAATATTATTTCACTTACAGAATAAACTATATATTAACCTGTTATTATCGTAATATGTATAAAAAAATTTTACTGACCTTTGCAATTGTTTTTACTGTAGGTACATGTTGCCATATTTTTTTCTTTTCTGATTTACTGAACTGCACTTCATTACAAATTTAGCTGACTTTATGATAATCACATCTATTATAATAGTACACAAGAGAACATTTTATTACTTCTTCCATACTTTCTCCAGCATTAACAAAGGATCCCAAATACTTAAACTTATCAACTCTCCTTATTTGTTCTCCACCAAGCTTATTATTTTTCTATCATCCCCCTCATTGGTGGTACTTGTATACTCTGTCTTAGAGCTACTTATTCTTATTCCTCTGTCCTCCAGTACTTGTCTTCATCTTTCTAATTTCATTCCCAGATCTTCCCTGATCTCTGCGCACAGAACAATATCATTGCATACAAAATGTTCCATGGTACTGCCTCCCTTACTTCTTCTGTTACAACATCCATCACAATGTTAAAGATAAATGGGCTCAGAGCCGACCCCTGGTGTAATCCTACTTTCTATGAAATAGGAATTATTTTATCATAAACTTGTACAAAATTAATAGTAATAATTTCCATAATAAATTAATTTCTTTCAGCAAATGAAAAATAAATTTCTTAATTCTTTCGGTAGTAGTAAGCCTTAATCAGCCGATTCACAGAACATAAACATTACAAATGTTGGGACATTTGGTTTTTTATACATGTTACAATGATAACAGATCAAAATAATAATAGTATAAATGGATTCTATAAGAGAAGTAGCGTATATGTAATATGTTTATATTAATATTAATATATGAAAATTTGTAAATCATTGTAACATGTACATACTCGAGAGAATATTTTATCACTGTTAATTGCATTTATAATAGGTTTTTTTTAATGCATTTTTAGATAAGTATTGAAGAGTATTTAACTCTACTTGTGAATTTGCAATGTCTCACCTATCTTGGAAAAGAAAACAGGACAGCTTCTATATTGCATGAGAGAAAATGGCTGATTGAATGGGGCGGGGGGCGACTTGCATTTAGGTTTCACATGTATTTTAAGCCATATATTTTTAAGGCTAATTTAATAATGACTTTGAAATTATATTAAAGATTTTTAGGATTATAGTTTGAGGTATATTTTGTTTGAACCATTAGAATAGGTAGTTATAAGCATTTATAAGAGGTTTAACTTTGGTGTCTGAACTATTTAAATAGCCAGTTGTATACATTTCTAGAGGAGGATATGAACTTAATGTGGATTTTCGCCTAATGTGCGTGGTTGTAGTCCCTAATCACCGCTATTACAGGGGATGTGCTTTATTTTATTGGTTGTGTTAGGTCTAAAAATGTGAACAACAAAATATAGAATGTGTTCAGCTTTGCTAAGAACAATGTTACTTACTTTTGCATTTTTCATAAGGTGATAGGGTTTTATAAATTCATGTTGCCTGGTAAAACGATATGAATAATATCTTAAAAGCTGCATGCATTAGTGGTAGCTTTCCTCATGTTTAAAATAAATTTAAATTATGGTCTGAAGTCCAGGTGTTCATGCATTGCTTCTGGTTTTATTAATATGTCCACTATAATTTCAGTATACATCATTGGAATATTTATGAATTTTTTTTTTTCATTTAGCTCTCCTCTTTGTATGTATTACAATTAAACCTCTCTTTTTGTACGTTTTGGTTTCGTAGACTTTTTCCATGAAATTTTATCTTGGTTATTGTATGTTTCCTCGGTTTTTGTACACTCGAGCACCCATACAAAGCATCCCATCTTTTGTGACCCATTCTGCTTTTGTGTTCATTGTTTTTGTGCTTTTTTTATTTGAGTGCAACTACTGAGTAAGCCATCATGGGGCCAAAGAAAGTTCCAAGTGCTAGCCCTTCTGTAAAAAAGGGGAAAAACATTATTGAATTTAAAAAGAACTAGTAGCAAAGTGTTGGAGGAAGTTACATGTCAATCTCGGTGACACATTGACTACAACAAGCACTGGCTTTTAGTGAATTTAAGGCCAGCAAAGGCTGGTTTGAAAAATTCAGAAAACAAATGTGCATACTACATAATGTGCCTACTTACCGAATAAGGACATGTTTGCAAAGTGGAATGATGTAAAAAAAATTTATGGAGAATATCATCCCAACAAAGAAGTTGTAATCTGTCTCTCCAACATGTTTAGTGACAATGCTGTGTTTAACTTTAGGCACATTTTAAAGAAACACCCGAAACATATGTCTCTGGACAGTTTGTTGTGCGACAGGGGTTCAGTCACTCAAGCTGGTCCTATTGCCAGTAGTAAAAAGTAAAGAGTGGAAGTAACGTCAGTCAGTGCCAGTAAAAAACGAAGAGAAGTAACACTAGATAGGTCCTTCATATCTGAAGTCCTTCTGGAGGGAGATTCCCCTTCCAAACAATAACCTCTCCTCCTTCTCCCCTCCTCGCCTTCCATATGCTAACAAGTGTTTTCCATAAACGTAAGAGTGATGTTGAAGGCTTATTTATTCATTTCATTAGTCATTTATATTTACTTCTCATTGTTTTCTGTATGTAAAACTATGTTTATTCCCCATGAAATGCCTTTTTAAAAATATTTTTTGGGTCTGGAACGCATTAATTGTATTTACATTATTCCCTATGGGAATTACTGTTTCGGATTTTGTGGGAGGTTCCGGAACGGAATATGTACGAAAACAGAGGTTCCACTGTAGTATGCAATATAATTACTTATTTGGGAAGAATTTTTCCAACTGCAAAAATTATCTTACATCTTTGTGCCATCAGGTGCAACCAACATTCAAAGTAAAGAAAAGAATAATGCTTAACCCTTAAACGCCGAAGCGGTAAAAATCAAAAACTCCCCCGAATGCCGGAGCCGGTTTTGAGTGAGCGCGGAAGCGGAAAAAATAATTTTTTCAAAAAATCACAGTGCGCTTAGTTTTGAAGATTAAGAGTTCATTTTTGGCTCCTTTTTTGTCATTGCCTGAAGTTTAGTATGCAATCATCAGAAATGTAAAAATAATATAATTATCATATGCAAAAAATGGTAAAAGCTAACGAGTTTCTTTTTTTTTTCGTTGTATTGTACACTATATTGCAATCATTTTGATATATAATACATTGTAAAACAATAAAAGCAACACCGGAAAAATATTATCACAAAATGATGTACGAATTTGTAACGCGCGAACGTAAAAAAATGTTTTTTTCAAAAATTCATCGTAAATCTAAATATTGTTCTAGAGACTTCCAATTTGTTTCAAAATGAATAAAAATGATTGAATATTACGATACTGTAAGAGTTTTAGCTTACAATTGCAGTTTTCAACCATTTCCGACGAGTTAAAAATGACCAAATGTCGAAATTTTGTTATATATTTTTTTTCTATATGCAATTATTTCAGAAATTAGAAAAGCTACAACCTTCAAATATTTTTCCTTTTATTCTTCATGAAATTGCGCACATTTTCATATATAAAACTCTATGAAATGCCTAATATGAAACGGAGCAAATTTTCCGAGAATACGATGTACGCAATTCGCGATTTAGGGCGGAGAATCCGCACGCGGAGGGAAAGAAAGTTTTTTTCATAAATTCACCATAAATCAAAATATTGTGCTAGAGACTTCCAATATGTTGCAAAATGAAGTTAAATGATTTAGTATTACTAAAATATAAGAGTTTTAGCTTACAATTGCGTTTTTTGACCATTTCGGTAGTGTCAAAGTTGACCGAACGTGGTTTTTTTTCTATTTATCGTGATTTATATGCAAAAATGAGAAAAGCTACAACCTTCAATTATTTTTTGTTGTATTCTACATGAAATTGCGCACATTTTCATATATAAAACTTAATGTAACGGCTAATTTAAAATGGTGCAAACATTACCGAAATCGCACGTATGACTTTTTCGGAAGAGTTACCGCGCGGACGTAATGAAAATGTTATTTTTTTCATAAATTCACCATAAATCGAAATATTGTGCTAGAGACTTCCAATTTGTTACAAAATGAAGTTAAATGATTGAATATTACTAAAATATAAGAATTTTAGATTACAATTGCGTTTTTCGACCATTTCAGCAGAGTCAAAATTGACCGAAGGTTGAAAATTTGTCACTTATCATTTTTTATATGAAAATATTTCAAAACTGATAAAAGCCACAACCATGGGTTGTTTTTAGTTGTATTGTGCATGAAATTGTGCACATTTCCATATATAAAACTTTATGTAACGGCTAATTTTAAAATGGCGCAAGTATTACCACAATCGCATGTATGATTTTTTTCGGAAGAGTTACCGCGCGGACGTAAGGAAAAAGTTTTTTCATAAATTCACCTTAAATCGAAATATTGTGCTAGAGACTTCCAATTTGTTGCAAAATTAAGGTAAATAGTTGAATATTACTACAATATAAGCGTTTTAGCTTACAATTGTGTTTTTCGACCTTTTCGGTAGAGTCAAAGTTGACCGAAGGTTGAAATTTTGGCACTTATCGTTATTTATATGGAAATATTTCATAACTGATAAAAGATACAATCATGAGTATTTTTTTGTTGTATTTTAAATGAAATTGCGCATATTTTCATATATAATACTTCATGTAACGGATAATTTAAAACCGTGCAAAAATTATGTCAAAGTGACGAAATAATTTTTGAGATGTGTCTGATACTTTTTAGTGCAATAAGAAAGAAATTCGCGCTTGCGCGCCTGCGTAACGATTGTAAACAAAACAACGCCTTGATCCGTGAACTCCCAGCATCCCCCAAGGCGCGTGATTCAAAAGTTTTTGGCTGATAGGCCTAAAGTATTTTTCCGCAAATTTTAAAAAAAACTTGTTTGAGTCGACGTATGGTACGTCCATTCGGCAATCGGGGGAGATTTTGACTCGACGTTTAATACGTCCATTCGGCGTTTAAGGGTTAATTGACCTGGATGGATTGTCAATAATCACTGTTACTCACCAGGTGTTTATTGGAATGTTTATGTTCTTGTCACAGTTCTTCATGCCATGTCCTTGTGCATTTGGTGTGAATTGACTAAGAATTGTGACCATTTCTAGCTGTTTATCTCCTGTATTGTGATGTGCTTGTTTTCTATTTTCCATTGTTATCTACAGCAGGCAAAGATAGAAATGTACAGTTCCAAATGGATGAGTTTTTGGATGGCCATGGTGGTCACGAAGTTATCAGTAGGAGTAATTAGTATGACTTTAGTTGTGATTCTCAGTTGAATGATTTTGAGAGATATTGAAAGATATGATATGCCGTTAGGTTTGATCATGCATCTACTCCATTCTTTCTTCTGGTGTTACTCCTCTCTCACCATTTCTGCTTCATCTTCTAAGGCTCCCTATTTGGTTCAGAAAAAACAGATAGGTGAACTTGAAGATATGAGGTTACTTTTGTCATCAGTTATGAACTTGACCAAGTATATTTTGGTTAAGGATTGCAATTCCCCCCAAGTGATGGACCTTAAACAGTTTTATGAAACTGTTAGAGCTACGTTTTGTGATAGAGGTATGATGTATGATTTTCAGCCTTACTCCATTCAAGACAAGTTTTATGGCTTCTTCTGCTCCTTCTTGGTGTCAGCATATGTGCCCCGGAGTTCCTGGTTTTCTGTGTTCTCGTTTTTAGGCTTTGGCAGCAACCAACCCCCACATCACATGCAGTAGGTGTCGTTCGAATTTTTGTACTATTATGAATCCTTGCACGGAATGCCTGGCATGGCCTAAGGAGCAGTGGAGGACGTTTTATGGCAAGAGAGAACATTAGGGGCTTTCGACTCTTCCTACTTGGGGGAAGGTTTTGCGCCTATTCCCGATGTTTCGTTTCCCACAGTAGTCAACCTCCATAGTAGCGTTGTCCCTGCATCTCCTCCCTTTTCTTCCATTGATTCGTCGATGGAAGTATGAGGAGGCCGCCAGGGTAATGTTTGTAATGTAGTCCCCTCTTCCTCGGGCGTTTAATTTGGTTCCCGAGAAGGGTGAAGCTTTTTTGCCAATCTCTTATCTTCCAGTGTCGGAGGCGTCCAAAATGGCGGCAATTTGGAATACGCTTGGGCTAGGGGGTACCCCGTCCTTGGAGGGGTTTCTAGCGCATTTTGTGGAGGCTCGCACCCCACCCTTCCCATTCTGGCCAGGCCATACCCCCTCCTCCCGGCCATGTCTTCGTGGGTAGCAGCAGTTGGCCATCTTGTATTGCTCCGCCAGTGTCTGCCGCCACTTCGAGTCGGAGTGACGCTGTGTCGTCAGCCCCGTTGATGACGTCACGGGGTCTATCTTTGTGTATTCCTCCGCCAGTGGCATCTCTTTGCCCCTTGCACTGAGGGGAAGCCGTGACATCACCGCCACTTGTGACGTCACTCCCAACTCCTCCTTGCCAAGGAGTGGAGCATATGCTACCAAATAGCGGGTAAGATATTTGTATATTGCACGACCTTTTGAAAGCCAGAGAGGGCCCAATACCTCTTAACGTCATGTGCTCTAGCTTGCACAGACGTGGTGGTGGAATCATCAAGAGTCAAGTACATATGCCTGTCTGATGGCTTACCGTATCCAAAAAGAGATAGTATTCTTAGACACCTCTTTCTTGTGCTAACAAAAAGTCTGCGGCAGCTTGTTCTAAGGTGTTGAGTCCTTTTAAAAAAGATAGCAACGCATGGCCCGGACAAGGCACAACAAAAGCTCTTGAGCATCACCACCCACAAAGTCAGTCAGTGATGGAATGGAAAATGAAGTGAACCTGTCATCATGCACCAAGGGATTTTGGGTCTTGGCCACGAATTCCGGGACAAATTCGAAGGACATCGACCCCCAATCCCTGGTGTGCTTCATCTCATAGCTCAGACCGTGGAGCTCTCCTACCCTCTTGGAAGATGCCAAAGCCAGAAGGAAAACTGTCTTGAGCGTCAGGTTCCTGTCAGATGAGCGATGCAAGGGCTCATATGGACTCTTAGTGAAGCTCTTAAGAACCAAGGAAACATCCCAAATTGGAGGCTTGAGCTCGCTAGGAGAACTCGACTGCTCAAACCCCTTAACTAGCAGGCAAAGTTCCCAGGAAGAGGATATGTCAATACCCTTAAGGCGTAACACCAAACTCAGTGCCACCCTGTAGCCTCTAATAGCAGAAACGGACAAACGTTTCTCATCTCTGAGGAAGGTTAAAAAGTCTGCTATTCGCTGAATAGAGGTACCGAGTGGAAAAAACCCCGTTTACGACACCAATCACAGTAGATCGCCCATTTGCCTTGGTAAACTGCGGAGGTCGACTTTCTAAGACTGCTGGACCTGTGCCCAGCTGTTCTCTGAGAAAAGCCTCCCGCTCGGAGGAGATACTTGATAGCCTCCAACCGTGAAGAGATAGGGATTCTACTGACTGGTGGAACCTTTCCACATGGGGACGTCACAAGCGGCAGTGACGTCACAACTTCCCCTCGGTGCGAGGGGGAAAGAGACGCCACTGGCGGAGGAATACACAAAGATGGACCTTGTGACGTCATCAACGGGGCTGACACCGCAGCGTCACTCCGACTCGAAGCGGGATGGTCTGGCCAGAACAGGAAGGGGGGTTGCGAGCCTCCACAAAATGCGCTAGCAACCCCTCCAAGGACAGGGTACCCCCTAGCCCAAGCGTCTTCCAAATCGCCGCCATTTTGGACGCCTCCGAGTCTGGAAGAGAAGAGATTGATGAAAAAGCCTCACCCTTCTTGGGAACCAAATAAACTCCCGAGGAAGAAGGGGCTACATTACGAACATTACCTTGGCGGCCTCCCGATACTTCCATCGATTAATCAATGGAAGAAAAGGAAGAAGCAAGGACAACGCTACTGTGAGGGTTGGCTACCGTGGAAGATGAAACATCGGGAATAGGCGCAAACCCTTCCCAAGTAGGAAGAGTCGAAACCCTCCGGTGTTCTCTCTTGCCATAAAACTACCTCCACTGCTCCTTAGGCCATGCCCAGCATTCCGTGCAAGGATTCGTAATGGTACAAGAGTTAGAACGACACCTATTGCATGTGATGTGAGGGTTGGTCACTGCTGAAGCCAAAAAACGAGAACACTGAAAACCTGGAACTCCGGGGCACATACGCTGACGCCGAGAAGGAGCAGAAGAAGCCATAATACCAGCCAAACACACACATACACTAAAAGAAACGAAATGGGCAATGAACCGGGAAAAGGCCAAGAGAGGTGAAACACAACTCTCGTCCAGGCGGTCAAAAGAAAGACTGGCGTAGCGGCGTGGTCCTTGACCACTCCTAACCCAAGCTACGCATGCGTTGCCAGATATTACTAGATTCCTTGCTTTCATCTGCTTTTTAACCGGATCCAGCTAGGTGCTAGAAATTATCCTATTGTTAAGACTGAAGGTTTGTAGCTGAAAAATACAAAATGTCTTAGAAAATGTCATTTTTTGTTGCTTGCCCCATGGAAGCAAAGACCTCTCTAATTGATTTTGTATTTTACCTAATAGTGAAACGGAAGCACTCATGAAGTCAGTATCATTCTTAACATGACTACTCATTTACTCTGCCAGGTAAAAAAATAATATAATAATGAATAGATGTAAGTCCTGAAGAGGCAACAGTTCTTAATGCGACGGAGTATAAACATCACGTTGAGTTAGCTATTTCTGATGCTTAGGAAGGATGTCTTATGTATGTCCTATCATCATAGGACGTCTTTTCTGTTGAGTAGGGTACGGATCTTAAGTCATCATATGAGATCTCCTCATGGGACGTTTCCGCTGCTGACGATGGGTATTCCTTTGGCAGTGCAAGGCCATCTCCTCTTTCTACAATGTGAATTCCTTTGACTGGGTACAAGTTGCCAGTAGGGTACTTAGCACGTATCTGCATAGAGCATCTTATCATAGGACATCCCCTGTGGTTATCCTACCACCTCCTCTGTCTACTTCAGGAAGATACTTGTTAGAACTCTTTAGCTATACAGTTTAAGAGAAAGCTAAAGGTCTACTGTTAGGTGTTCCCAGATCCATTCTCCAGGTCAGAGGATTCCCTTCTGCATACTTGGGACAAGCAGGAAGTTATGCTTTTCCTCCGTTCTGTCTGATCTGTCATGTCTTGAACAGAGTAATGGGTTCCAAGAATCTCAGGATGACCATAGTAGCTTCTTTGTAGCCCTCAGCAATGTTGAGAGAGATTCCACCTTAGCACAACCTTCTTTGCCATACTCATGTGGAGAGGTATCACTAATTAGCAGGATCTTTTCTCTTCATGTCTGGAGTCTGTCTGGTATCTCTTTTGAGAGAGATTTTTATCACAGAGCAGTGACTCAGATGTCCTGCTACCTCAGGAGATCTTTGTCAGCTGTGTACAATGGGAAATGAGCCGTCTGCTGGGACGTGTGTTGTCAATGGGATTTCTCTCCACTCATATTTTCTGATCTTGATCTGTCTCAGAACAGAGAAATTTCTTTCTGTGCCTGCTGTCAAGGGCTACAGGGCTGCTTTATGATTAGTTCTTCGTCTTAAAGACATGGATATCACTTCATCTTTATGTGATTCAAGAGCTTTGAGCAGTCTTGTTCACCTCGGGGACCTTGCTCTGGTCCTTAGTAGTCGCACTTTAGCTCTATTCAAGCCTGTGTCAATCATCTTACTAGGAACTGACTTAAAACAGTTTTCCTTATAATCTTGGCTTCCTCGGAAAGAGTTGGAGAGCTCCATGGTCGAGATTGAGGGTCAGTAGCTTTTGAATTTGTCTCAGAATTTGTGGCTAAAACCCAAGTTCCCTCAGTTCACGATGAAAGATTTGCCTCATTTTCCATTCCTTCTGTTTTGAAGTTTATTACCAGCTACCTTCAAGAGTTACTACTTTGCCTTGTCAGAGCACTGCATTATCTAAAAGGGCTCGTCAACTAGAGCGTAGGTGTCATAGACTTTTTGTTGGAACAAGCCAGACAAAGAAAGATGTCCAAGAATACCTTTTGGTTTAGCTATGTGAGGTGATTAGGCAAGCCTACTCCTTATCATCGAGTTGTGCCACCAATACTGTGCATACAGAAGCACATGACATCAGAGGAATAAGTTCCTCCTTGGCATTTAAGAACTTGGTTATACTTATAATTTTGAATATTGGCTTCTGGCTCCATCAAACCACTTTCATTTTCTTTTACCTGAAGGTTATTGCACACAGACCCTTGAACACTCCTTGGGTCCATTGGTTGCTGCTCAACAACAGTGACGCATCCAGTGCCCCTGGTGGGACAGTTCGTATTGTGCCTGAGATGGTAGTGTGGAGGAGGGAATGAGAGAGATGTCTGGTGTCTTTTCTTTCCCTTTTCTCCTTTCTTCAATACCTGCGGGCACTTTGAAGAATAAACACATCATACACTTGAACTGGCTTGATGCAGGTGAGCCTTACAGTCATACTGTTACAGCACATTTTATGTTCCAGACAATGTACAAATCTGCTTCTCAGTAGCTTCAACTCCTCTCTCCAGCAAGGGGAGTACGGAGTGGTGACAAACCCATTATGTAATATGGCTAGCATAGTTTATTGTTTGAACAAATATAGTTCTCTCTGTTGTCCATATATGCAATGAATCTGGACATGTTACATTGTATTGAAACCCAGTGGACTAGGTGTTAAATATCCACATACATCTAACATCTCAAAAACTTAGGTCCTCTTCTTTAGAATCCTAATTTCTAAAAAGTGATGGGGTGTGCTGAACCTCCAGGATTCTCATACCTCCCTCCAAGTGTGAATCTGTCCTAATCAAAGGTTTGTTCCACATATGAACATATGGCGAACTTTTAATTAAGTTGTATTTTTCATTGCTAACAAACCTGAGGTTTTAACATTGACTGCCCACCTCTAGCCACCCCTCTGAAGTCTTATCCTGGGTTGGTAGAAAGACTAAATATGTCATTAGGTTCAAGCATGGTCTCTGACTTGCTTCCACCTCAGTTAAGTATTGGATACCAGATGCCACAGATTCCTTGCATTTACAATTTTTTATGGTTTTTAAGCAGTTTCCAGCTGGTGTTAGAAGATATATCTTAATGTTATGATCTCAGGTTTGTTGGCTATGAAAAATAGAGATTAATAAAAAAAATTGTGATTTTTAAAGTGATGTGAACAGTTGTGTTCATATTTATTATGTAGTAGCTCCAGCTTAACAGTCATTAGCTGTTTTTTGTCACATCTCATTATTGTCTCCTTAACCCCAAAGTGTTTAAGGCCATCACCAAAGATATTTCAAATTAGGATAATAGAGAATTCTTCACATAATCTGTAAGGTTGTCCCATAACTGTCCTGTGCCTTTAGCCTTTTCTGCATGAAAGTTCCACACAGATATAAACTCAAACTTCAGTAAGTTCTCTCATGGTGATTCAGGCTCAATTTCTAAATGAAGGAATCACAAAGGCAACCGTAACTAGTATTTTGAACGCTTAAAGTTGAAGTAGAAAGGCTGTCTGAAGTGATAGTTACCACGATTTTACAATCAACTTTACCTTGTTCCCAAAGCTTGGGAGGGTGCTGGAGATCAGTACTGGATGTTTTCTGTCTAAACAAATTGGTTCTTGTTAACCCTTTTGATGGAGTCACTCACTTTTGCTAGCAAGAGGCTTTTCAAGAGCGGCTAGGGAACCAATCTTGAAGTCTAGGAGGCCCTTTACTGTTAGACCGTATCAGCAACAGTGGCCAGTTTATTGATCTTTTTGCTTATCCAGCACCCATAACTCCTTAGACAATCCTATCAAGTTCTTCCTGTATCTCAGGTACGGAGAGCAAGTTTTTGTTCCAGGGCTTAAAGTATGTCTTCAGTTCTGGAATATGCTAACTAGAATATCATTTGTGACTTTGGGTGAGGTCCTCCAATCTTTTTAGGTGGAAGCCTCAAAATCATCCTTTCATTGTTTATGTTGGAATCTTAAATTTTGATGGTATTGATGGTACCAAGAGAATGAAATTTCCAAATCACTTTTAGCCTTTGCCGACTCATAAGTGTACTATTTAAATAAAATTACCATTTGTCAAACTAAATTTATGGAAATACTGAAATTTGGTGGTAACCATAGATATATCAAATGTGAAAATAAAAATTAAAGACTAAAAGTAGCATTCCTAAGGTTGCTAATTAATGCCCTGAAATTGCCAATTTATTTATAAATAATAATGAATCAATTCATGCAACATATAATCCCCAAGAAGGTATGCTTAGATATATTTCATACAGATCATCATTATTGCTGGTAACATATGGCAAATTATGAGATTTTGCCTCACGGGCACACGCACATACGTATATGTGTATATATATATATATATATATAATATATATATATATATATATATATATATATATATATATATATATATATATATCCATATAAATAACTATCGTGTCACCGTGATTCATATAAATTATTCTAGCTACAAGTGTCCTTTAATATCTAATTCGCTCTACCTTGGAATCGATATTTGTTCATACGCGAACAAACCTTCGGTCTTAACAATAGGATCATTTCTAGCGCAAGCTGAAGGGGAATTTTTTTGTTGATAATAATTTCGTTCTCTCGTGGGATCAAACCACTGAACAGCGGACAGGGACAAAATCAAGACGACAGTGACGTTATCGATTAGGCTAACAAGCGAGGTTATAAGTTTTTACCAATTCTGACCCTACAAATCACCGTTGAACTCGATTATTCGTAATTAGAATCGATATCCAACCCCCTCTACCATGCTAACAAATTCGAACATTTGACGAACATAGCCATATTATGAATAATTATCACATCACCGTGATTCATATATACATTATTTGAGCTACAAGTATCCTTTAATATCTAATTCACCCTACCTTGGAATTGATATTTGTTCATACGCGAACAAACCTTCGGTCTTAACAATAGGATCATTTCTAGTGCAAGCCGGAGGGGAATTTTTTAGTTAGTAATAATTTTGTTCTCTCGTGGGATCGAACCCCCGAACACTGGACAGGGACGAAATCAAGACGACAGTGATTTTATCGATTCAGCTAACAAGCGAGGTTATAAGTTTTTACCAATTCTGACCCTACAAATCACCATTGAACTCCGTTATTCGTAATTAGAATCGATATCCAACCCCCTCTACCATGCTAACAAATTCAAACATTTGACGAACATAGCCATATTATGAATAATTATCACATCACCGTGATTCATATACATTATTCGAGCTACAAGTGTCCTTTAATATCTAATTCGCCCTGCCTTGAAATTGATATATTTTCATATATGTAAACCGAAGGTAGAGCAAATTAGATATTAAAGGACACTTGCAGCTCGAATAGTTTATATGAGTCACGGTGATGTGATAATTATTCATAATATGGCTTTGTTTGTCAAACGCTCGAATTGGTAACATGGTAGAGGGGGTTGGATATCGATTCTAATTACAAATAATCGAGTTCAACGGTGATTTGTAAGGTCAAAATCAGTAAAAACTTATAACCTCACTTGTTAGCTGAATTGATAACGTCACTGTCATCTTGATTTTGTCCCTGTCCACTGGACGGTGGTTCGATCCCACAAGAGGACGAAATTATTATCAACTAAAATATTCCCCTTCGATTTACATATATGGAAATATATCAATTCCAAGGTAGAGCGAATTAGATCTATATACATGCATATATCTCAAGTATAAAAGGACCATTAAAACACACTGGTTTAAAGCTAAGGACTATATTTGGGTGGACTGACTCCCACCCTTATCAAGAAGTAAATAACAGAAGTTACGTTGGTGATATATACTGTAGTGGGAGATATGCCCTTAGGTGAAGCCTTGGGTCACTGTTAGGCTGACATTGGTTGTTAATTGTCTTATGCACTTCATCGTTGCCTTAAGGAATATATTGTCTATGTGGTCAGAATCCTAGGCTCCATTGGAAAGGTTGATCCTATTATCTTGTTTTATCAGTGGAGATTTTACCATCTGGACATTTGTGCTATGTTGAGTTAATGTTTCTGAGAGAGATTTTCCTGTGAACCACCTAAGGGCATATCTCCCACTATATAATTCGCCAATGTAACTTTGTCATTTACTACTTGGTAAGGGTGGGAGTCAGTCCACCGAAATATAGTCCTTACCTTTAAACTAGAGTGTTTTAATGGGTCTTTTATATTTGAGACATATCCTGTTTTAACAGAAGAATTTATTTACACACACACACACACACACACACACACACACACATATATATATATATATATATATATATATATATAATCTATATATATATATTATATATTATACTATATATAATATGTGTCACGAAAATATGGAACAAGAGTATTTTATAGATAAAGACAGATTCCACGAAAGAAATAGAAATTGTCCTTTACTTAACAGACTGAAGAAATTTAAAATTAAGTTTACAAAGAAAGCTCTTATAAGTGACAGATTGTGATTACAAAGGAGGAAATATGTACCTGGAATCCAACACAATTGAAGAATTAGTAGACCTACCAAAACAGGGTTAAGAGGTTTTACAAAAGATAAGACCCAAAAGCTCGGAAGTAGGGACAAGACAATTAAAAGACTATACAAGGAAGGTGACTGACCGCTCTAAAAAGTGTTATAAAAAGTACAACTTGATAATCCTCCATTTGGTAAGCAATATAAATTTTTGCAAGGTGAACATTATTACAAAAGATATTAAACATACAAATACAGGCAGCCCTCAGTTAATGGCAGGGCTTCCTTTCCTGGCCAATACTGCTAACCAAAAATCGGTGATAACAGCACTAAAATCCTGCTTAAAGGCGCCGCTGGCTTTATATTGGCGCCGTTAACCAGAGATTGGCGCCGCTGTTAACTAGAGATCACCACTGCTAACTGGAACGGCACTGCTAACCAGAGATCGGCGCAGAAAATCCATTTAAAAGCGTCGCCAGAAAAGCTCTATAAAACCGGATAGCCGTTAACTTATGCCACTGTTAACTGAGGGCTGCCTGTACATACGAAATGTATATAAGATAGTAACTAATTTGTAATTAAATCAGTGATTATATCTTTTAGGTCATTCTTGAACATGTTACTGTACAGGGGTCCGAGTTGTAGATGCCAAGGCTAAGGTTAAAATTACAGCTGGAAGTAAGCGTATAATAGCGGATTCTAAAGGTTTTGTGAAGAGAAATCACTCAATCTGGCAATCACTGAACCTTCAGTCCAGTTTATCTTCAAATGAATATACGTATTACTGGATGTTTGCCCAATTTTGACAGAACAGTCTCATGGTGTTTAATTAATACTCCTAAATCGACCAGTTTATAAAACACCTGAATTCACATTAGGTAGATGCATAGGTTGCCAGGTAGTAATGCAATATTTTTAGCAATAAAGACAATTATACAAATATTTTTAAAAGAGAATCACGTCATAAAATAATCTTGCGCGTGCGCGAGAGAGAGGAGGTAAATAACTGACAGATATAAATGCGATTGGTTACATAAGTGCAGTTTACCTGTTGTACATAAATGAACTGAACTTTTACAGAGTAAATTTAATTACATAGTACATAATAAAGTTAATATCGCTTAATGGAATTGTATTAATATAGTTGTGTTAATCGGTAAACAGTGCATTGCATAATAACCGAAAGTTTCAACCAACGTGTTTCAGATGATGTAAAGATTTCACACATGCTTGTGACCCCTACAAAATAAATGACAATGCTATAATATGTGTGTTTTTGATAAGCTCCACACGCACAGATTTGAAGTAAATTTATATTAAATTTTTAATATGGAAGTATTAAAATGCAGTGCTTTTCCAGTATAAAATAAGCATGTGTAGTGTATACATGTATGTCTGTATATGTAGGTACTACACGTGCACCATGTTGCTTTGCGTTTGCTCGCCTCTCTCTTTCTCTGTGCATTATTCTTTATATAAAACAAGTAAAAATACCAATGAAATTCTCAGCCACGGCCCATGAAACTGTGTTGGCACTTAAAGGGGGGCCAGACGCACGATCATAGCTAACTTTTAACTTTCATAAACTTTTGAGGCTAGAGGGCTGCAATTTGGTAGATTTCACGAATGGAGGTAGGTTGATCAAAGTACCAGTGTTTTTGTTTAGTGTGCAGTACTGTACAATATATTCTGTGTCGTCTGTAATGGTTGTGAAAATGAGAAATAGGAACGCAAGTTTTGAGTTTCAGTTTTACATCCGTAGAGTGTTTTTACAACACCGTCTCTGCTAATTTCCAATTTCTGCGAGGGCCTCATATGTAATACAGTATTGTGGGTAATTTGAAGGACACTAGATACAGTTAATTCTCCATTTACATGTGTTCTAGATATATATATATATATATATATATATATATATATATATATATATATATATATGTATGTAGTATGTATATATATATATATATATATATATATATATATATATATATATATATGTATGTATGTAGTATGTATATATATATATATATATATATAGTATATATATATATATATATATATATATATATATATATATATTTACACAGCCCATGAAAGGAGATCACTGCTTATACAAATTCGTCATA
>NC_061100.1:43541964-43544464 GCF_015104395.2 Macrobrachium nipponense
CAAATTCGTCATATAAACACAAGTAAGAAAAAAAAGCGTGAGCAAAATTAGAGATTCCATTGCCTCTGGACTTTGTCCTTTATTATACCATTGTTTTGTACATATGGGGAAGAGTGGAATCGTCCTGGAGCCACCAGCACAAACTGGAAGGAGAACAAAGGAGAGGTACGTAAGGCGATAATGGTGGACACTGAAAATTTTATTTTGAAGGTGTGCGTTACTTATGATGTTCAGCGTCAATAAACCTACTAGATGATGCGATGGCAGTTTTAGTAACCGTAAATCAAATATTTTTAATATTCCTTGTCAAAACCTCACAAGAGAGTCAAGTTCCCAATGCCAAACACACTAATAATCATTCATTCTCACGGGAAAATTATTATCTATATATATTACAAGATTTCCATTTGCACGACGTCTTTAGGAACGTATCCCTGTGTAAAGGGAGAGTTATTGATATATAGTATATATATAATATATATATATATATATATATATATATATATATATATATTAATATAAATATGTATATAATGCGTGTTAGGAATTTGGTCAGTGAAAAATATATAAGGTAAAGCAATTAGTTTAAATAATACTCTATAGAAAAAGGATAGCTAAATGAAAAAATTAAAGATGCAAGGTAAATAACTTTAACAAGGGAAACTGTAAATATCATAAAAAGGGTATAATGATATAGCAAACGGGAACAAAATCTTAAAAACACCAAACATACTCGCCACCGACAATGCAGTGCACCTGAACCCGACCGTATTTTAAAATAGATTTTGACAAGGGCGAAACCACCGCTGGTACACGAATCGCATGTGGATTTTAATTATTATCATTTTTTCTCTCTCTCTTTACAGGAAGTGCAGAGTGAAAAGGTGCACAAGTAAAACAATGAAAGAGCAAACTTTCAAACGGTGCATGTAGTATATATACACAGTCCTTGTAAAGCACCATCCACATCTGTTTGTACTGATATTACCCGTAAGAGAAATTTTTATTAATGATATTCAAAATCAAATACCGCTATCATATCTATTACTATATTGCAAGCATCGGGGTGTCAACTGTACCTTCATATGTAATTAGTATTGGGAGTGGCGTAGCAGGGGTGGGGGACCGTATGGCCCCGGCTATGCCCCTCAATTGACATTAAATAGTTGTAATAATCATAATGATACGAGCAGTTTTTCACGATTGCCGATATTTTTTCGGGGAAAAAAGTGCCCAATATATATATATTATATATATATATAAATATATATATATATGTGTGTGTGTGTGTGTGTGTGTGTGTGCAATATTCAAAATCGTCTTGACTGTTTGGCCCCCTCCAATCAAAAATCCTGACTACACCATTGAGTAATGGTCGTGATAGTTAGGTAGTTATATAAATATTAATTACTTATGTACATAAATGTATAAAATGGAAGAGGAAAATAAATTGATAAATTTATGTATTATATAAGACCACGGTGCATCTAACGGATCTTCACGTTGAACGCAGAATATATAGAATGGTGTAATGGAAACGAAGACGGAATAAAAAAAAAATATATGATAATCATTCCAAACAATAACATTATTAAGGATTTAAACGAGAAACTGAAAGTATTAGTCGGGAAATATAAAAACAAAAGTAAGAATTAGTTAACTAGAGATAAAACATCCATAGAAAGGGAGGGAAGAGCGGTGTGGTCTATCTAACACCTCGTGGCAATTATGATAAAGTATATTTTGGTCACAGCGGCAAATCGTGCAAAAGGAATATATATATATATATATATATATATATATATATATATATATATATATATATATATATATTACATGCCCACCAGTAATACCGCCTCTTCTGTAATTTACTTATGCTTATGCATTTAACTTCCCAAGCACAATCACATATTTCAAATTTTCCAAACTCAACCAACCATAGATTCAGACTAGTAAAAATATTCCTTTTCTTGCTCATTCTTTTTCATTCCTCGACCATAATTCTTCACCTTTCATCTACCTCAGGCGTGAACATTTTTTCCTTCTCATTCCTGAACTCACTGTCCTGTCAACTTCGTCTTACCAAGTACGAAAACATCCAGCATTTTCTTTGTAAATAAAATGTCAGTAATGATACATTTATTTTTTTTCTGCTCTACATCCCTGTTTCTTTGAAGTATCACTGCATGGGTATGGCGCTGCAGACTCATACTTGGTGATTTTAATACCTGGGAGGGTGTCGAGAATGTCTTATTATTTCATTCCCGGTGCGTCACAGATATAAAAAGCGGTTGCTGTTGACCCCATGAGAAAAGGCTTTTATTTGGTTTTACTTCTCTGCCTTGGGGTTATTTAATCCAAAACCGTTGATGCCTCCAAGGGTAGCAGCAGTTCGGTAGCACTTTGGTTGCTGTTGGACTCAGGGGAGAGAGAGAGAGAGAATAATTATACACATACATTATATATGCACATATGTATTAGTTATATATATATATATATA
>NC_061100.1:43546964-43579464 GCF_015104395.2 Macrobrachium nipponense
TTAGAATTACCTTATTGCGGCCCCCCATACATTGAAGGTAAGCAGTTTATAGACCAGACAACCATTTCAAACTATTCATTGTTAATAAATGCGATAGTAGCGGTAATAAAAGAACCTTTCTTTGGTGCTTGTGAGATTCTGTCGACCTTTGATGGAAACGGCGTCAAACGTCTGACAATTCATTTCTCATTTTCTCTCCCTCGCGTACTCGGAAGCATTGTATGAATGTTGGATAGCATTTGATAAGCAAAAAATAGGGCGTATGTAGAAGCGCATCCGTGAGAAAAGTTACTGTTACCCGTAAACTATGCTTCTGTATAAAAACAAAACCCCTAGGGCAGCACAGGCCTACGGGTGGGCCGAGGGGGGGACGGAGGTTTGTAGTCCAGCTAGAATTCGCACCCTAAGTTTAAGTTTGTCTTGAGACAGCAAATAGTGTGAATCATGACTGATAGAAGTGAAGGTATCCGTCTTCATTTCTTGATGTAGATTTTCCTAGCTTAGGCCCAGTGCTATAGGTAGTAGGATGGGCTGTGGTTTTAGCCCATAGGCTATACCAGCTTAGTTAGCATGTATGCCAATCAAAAGGAAACTTATTTAGTAATCTGATACTGTAATTTCTCACCCATGAAATGAATCATATTTTTCTGACTTTTTGTCTTTTGTTCCTTTATTAGGGTAAAAAACCGAATGGTACAGGGGTGGACCATGTACGATCAATGTGTACATTATAACGCGTCCTGACATCGGAGATGGGCATCAGACGCGACTTGTTGTTGGTGAGAAAAGGAGCTAAAGACCTCTACTCCGGTGTCAGGACGCATTATAATGTACTTTTCTTGGGGTTGTATACATTTATTGTACATGGTCCACCCCTGTACCATGCGGTTTTTTACCCTAGGTACATTTATTTTACCATTAGGCTAGGTACCTAGGAAGTATTGCAAGTGCAAACCAAGGGACATTAGGTACTATTGAGGAGATTTATGGAGTTGCCCCCAGTAAGAGACCATGGTTATTAGTGTCACTGAAAAGCAAAACTTGGTTAATTGTACAAGTAGGAATTGCTTAAAAATGCTTAGCCTAAGGTTTTAAGATGAGTTGTCAGAGACATAGGAGGAGGAAATACTGCTTTGGATCCATCGCACTCAGGTGGATCAGCCTTATTAACTCTATATTTAATTGGTGAAACAAGAATACAATTACATCTTTAATCATACCATTCAAAAGATTTAAGTTTCGTTAACATAATGTGATATATGGAAGCCCCATACGAACTAGAATAAGCATGTGAGGTCTTTGTAAAATATGTTTTCAAGGCAGTTTTTAAATACAATATGGCGTCGTCCACCTCTGGTCCCTTTCGTAACCGGCATGGCACTCACGTCCTTCCCAGCCTTCCCAGCGCTCATTGGAACAATATTACCGTATAGGGTAAACAACTGCATGGACTGGCCCAACACACCGACGGTCATGGATGGCCACCCTCCGAAAAAGTTCTTAGGGTAAAACACCACATGGTACAGGGGTGGACCATGTACGATCAATGTGTACCATCCCAAAAAAAGTACATTATAACGCGTCCTGACACCAGAGATGGGCATCAGTCGTGACTTGTTGTTGATGAGAAACGGAGCTAAAGACCTCTACTCTCATTTCGAAGTAAGCATTTTCTCCAAAGTTAGAAATTAAGGCCAAATTTTAAGATTTAAACAGAGAGTAGTGAAAAGGGTGTATTTGGCAGTCCAAATCTCACCAAAACGCTTTCAATATTTTTACTTCCAACTCAAAATATTTAGAAGATTTATGCCATCTCAATGTTTACGGAGTCGCTTGTGTCAATAGACTTCCCATTTCCTGTGATAAATCCGCACACCACTTGTACCCACAGACGCTGGGGCACTTTCATCATAACAATCGTAACACGGAAACTTACCAGCACGTTTGTTAGTAAACAACTGTTTTGGTAGAAGACGACGACGAAGCGTGCACTTGGATAATTTTTTAAATAAATAGTATATAAAACATCAATATTTTACATATTTATGATGATTAATTTGAAAATATTCGTTATTGAAAAAGTAACTCGATTCTGACTCAAATTTAAGTAATTATTTTTTGGAATTCGAATGTTCGTTTAAGTCCTGTATTATGACGTCAGGACATCTTGGCTTTCGTACCCATTGTAAATAATTGCTTTACTCAACTTTCTTGCAGAACAGTTTACCAGTTATTCATGCAGATTATCAGCTATTCATGTAATCGTTATAATCGTAATGCGCATATATATATATTTTTATTATTTACTTTTTTAATATATGAAGATGTTTTACTGCCGGATTATCGCCGTAGTGTGACGCAATCGTTTTCGGTCCCTGGGCCTCTGTTTTCGCACCTTAAGAAATTATGGGGCCGAATTTGCAATGACCAGAAAGTCGTTAAAAGAGGAAAGTTAGCATTGAGGGGCATATGTTTTGATTGAGAAAAATACAAATTTATTCAATAGCTAGCTTGTAAAAAATACTTTATTACAAAAAACTTGATTGACTACTAAGCAGCATACCTACTATGGGTTTCAGCGACAGTGCAAGCCCGTTTTTGGGCGATACCTATTTCTGTAACGAACACTCACATCAGAACGAGATTTTACTATAGTGCATTACACCCAGTGCCGTAATTTATAAGGGTATCGTGAATCACTAATCATAAAGAATAACGACACTTGTACTTGTACCAAGAGACAAAATCTCCATTATCCAGAAATGGATACGAACACGCGTAAAAAACTCCACCTACCCTCCCCCCCACACCGCCACCCCAGTCCTTCCTTCCTTCGCTTTCCTTTCTCTCTCTCTCTCTGTTGCTAATTGGCATGTTTTCGGGGAAATTGGTGAAATCAGTCTATGTATTGAAAGTATATATACATAAATATTAGAGCAATTTTATCATTATTGCATTACTATGACAACTAGAATTCATGGAAACCGTTTATAATAATGCATCGGCGTATGTGTGGAGCTCCACTAATGTGGCAACGATGATTTTGCCATTTTTAGCATGCAAACATTAAGGGTTACATTTATTTCTGGCATACAGTTATTAAAGAAAATCAAAATACTAATATAGACTTAATGAAAAGTGCTAGCAAAACAAAAAAAGCAAAAAAATATATATATAATCCACTTATCCGTAGTCGTTCCTCTATGGTTTTCGGCAGCCAGATGTACGACAAGGTTAGAAACATTGGATTGTATCTACTTTAGAAATATATGTAATTTTTCGGGGTAATTTGGTTGCAAAAAAGGGATAATATACATGAATTAAATTAAAATTTTTAAATAAAGTAAAGTTGAACTAAATAACGAGTAAAGTAAACAATTTAGGGAATAAAACTTTGCAGTTTCGTCGTCTGCTGTTCGTAACTGTGTTTGTGGCGCGTGCGCTTAGGAACCAGGAACAGCAACTTGTTTAAAGTGCAATGTGGAGTGAATTGAGACCAAAATGTGTATAATAACAATCAAATAAGCACTGTGGAGTTTCAGTTGTGATGGTAGTTAGGATAAAAACCACCGATTACAAGGTAAAAATGAATTCAGTTCAAACCATGACCCTGGGAATAAAAAGTTTCATACTTTCAGTAATATAGGCAACAAAATGTTGTTTTATTGTGCTGATTACAACTGCAATCTTGAGTAAGATCAATAAACATTACATATATACACTAACATTGTTCAAATGAGTGCTGGGAAGGCTAGGAAAGATGGTGTTCGTCACTGATCAGAACCTGTACATCCACACGGTAGCCGCCATATTGGATTTCAAAACTGCCTTGAAAACATATTTTACGAAGAGCGTCACATGCTTATTTTAGTTCGTATGGGGCTTTCATATACCACATTATGTTGACGAAACTTCAATCTTTTGAATGGTATGCTTGGAGTTGTAATTGTATTCTTGTTTCACCATTTAAATATCGAGTGAATAAGACCTGTCCACCGTGATAAGGGTTGGTAGTCGCTGGTGTTTCCCCCTATAACGTGTCCTGACACCGGAGATGTTCATCAGTTGCGACTTGTTGTTGGTGAGAGACGCAGCTAAAGGCCTACTCTCCTTTCGAAGTAAGTATTTTCTCCAAAGTTAGAAATTAAGACCAAATTTAAAGCTTTAAACAGAGGGTAGTGAAAAGGGTGGCCAACGCAGTGCAAATTTCACCAAAATGCTTTCGAAATTTTTACTTACGTTAAATAACTTAGAAGATTGACGCCATCTCGTGTGTCAACAAACTTCCCATTTCCTGTGATAAATCTCCACACCACTTGTACCCATAGACGCTGGGGCACTTTCATCACAACAGTCGGAACACGGTCCATGGCCACGACGTTTTTAAGGAAACTACTGTTTTGGTAGAAGACGACAACAAAGTGTGCACTAGATAATTATTTGAATTAATAGTAAAACATCAATATTTTACATATTTATGATGATTAATTTGAAAATATTCATTATTGAAAAAATAACTCGTTTCTGACTCAAATTTAAGTAATTATTTTTCGGAATCAGTTTCTGACTCAAATTTAAGTAATTATTTTTCGGAATCAGAACGTTCTTTTAAGTCCTGTATTATGATGCTACGACATCTTGACTTTCGTACCTATTGTACATGAATTGCTATACTCAACTTTCTTGCAGAACAGTTTACCAGTTATTCATGCAGATTGTTATCAGCTATTCGTGTAATTGTTATAATGCGCATATATATCTTTATTATTTACTTTTTGGATATATGAAGATGTTTTACTGCCAGATTACCGCCGTAGTGTGACACAATCGCTTTCGCTTCCTGGGCCGAATTTGCAAAGACCAGAAAGTTGTTAAAAGAGGAAAGTTAGCATTGAGGAGCATATGTTTTGATTGAGAAAAATACCAATTTATACAATAGCTAGCTTGTAAAAAATACTTGATTACAGAAAACTTGATTGACAACTAAGCAGCATACCTACTATGGGTTTCAGAGACAGTGCAAGCACGATTTTTGGCAATATTTCTGCAACAAACACTCGTATCAGAACGAGATTTTGCTATAGTGTATTTCACCTAGTGCCGTAATTTATAAGGGTATCATGAATCACTTATCGTAAAGAATAATGACACTTTTCCTTGTACCAAGGAACCAGGAACAGCAACCTGGTTCAAGTGCAACTTGGAGTGGATTAAGACCAATAATGTGTATATAATTACAATCAAATAAGCACTGTGGAGTTTCAGTTGTGATGGCAGTAAGGATAAAACCACCGATTACAAAGTAAAAATGAATTCAGTTCAAACCATGACCCCGGGAATAACAAGTTTCATACTTTCACTAATATAGGCAACAAAATGTTGTTTTATTGTGCTGATTACAACTGCAATCTTGAGTAAGATCAATAAACGTTACATATATACGCTAACATTGTTCAAATGAGTGCTGGTAAGGCTGGGAAAGATGGTGGACAGTCCGAGATTAGACAGGCCAGCCACACGATAGCCGCCATTTTGGATTTCAAAACTGCCTTGAAAAAATATTTTATGAAGAGCGTCACATGCTTATTTTAGTTCGTATGGGGCTTTCATATATTGCATTATGTTGATGAAACTTCAATCTTTTGAATGGTATGCTTTGAGTTGTAATTGTATTCTTGTTTCACCAATTAAATATCGAGTGAATAAGACCTGCTCACCGTGATGATGGTGGATCGTCCGTGATTGTTTACCCTATATGTAACGTTTATTGATCTTACTCAAGATTGCAGTTGTAATCAGCACAATAAAACAACATTTTGTTGCCAATATATTAGTGAAAGTGTGAAACTTATTATTCCTGGGGTCATGGTTTGAACTGAAATTCATTTTTACCTTGTAATCGGTGGTTTTACCTTATTGCCATCACAACTGAAACTCCACAGTGCTTGTTTGATTGTAATTACTATATACATTTAGGTCTTAATTTGCTCTAAATTGCACTTGAACTACGTTGCCGTTCCTGATTCCTAAGCGCTCTCTCCACAAACACAGTTGCGGGCACACTACACTTTTTATAAGGTGCAAAGCTTTATTCCCTTAACTGTTTACTTTACTCATTATTTAGTTTAACTTTACTTTATGTTGCTTCAAAATGTTTGTTTTAATTCATGTCTATTTTCCCCTTTTTGCAACCAAAATAACCCCGAACATGTGGCTGCCGAAAACCATCACTGAGCAGACGACAGGTTTATGACAAAACTTTTGTATTTTATTTTTTGCTAGCACTTTTCATTGATTTAAGTCTATATTACTATTTTGACTTTTTTATTTTTAATACAGTAGTACCTCGAGATACGAAATTAATCCGTTCCGAGGCGGCCTTCGTATAATGAGTTTTTCGTATCTTGGAACACATTTTACATGTAAAATGGCTAATCCGTTCCAAGCCCTCCGAAAACACCCCATTAAATTTCATAATAAAGCAAAATTGACCTATAAACAATGAAATACTACAACAATTTGGACCATTCAATACCTAAATTAAGAATAAAAATCCAAACCTGTAAATAAAGTGTATATTAGTGTACAAGAAATATTATTAGTGTAACGTAAAATGTCGAAGCTTACCTTTCGAGTGAGGCTATCTCCGAAAGTGGTGGCAGAGGAGGAGGAGGAGGACAAACGGCAGATACGTACACTTAACTTTACAAAACACATAAAAAAATGTCAAAAAACAAACTAAACTTTACAAAACACATTAACAAAACTAACACTTAACTTTACAAAAAACTTAAAATAAAATTTATTTTGTCTTTTTGATTTTTACATTTCGTTTTACTTTTTTATAGTTTAAGTAATTTCAATCTCTTCACCACCGAATGGATGCCAGTCCTTTTACGGAATTTTTCGAACCACCCATGAGGAGCCTTGAACTCTGGGGTTGCCATTGATGTCCCCTCTCCGCCGTCGTCTTTGGCTTGGGCAATCAAATCGCCGAAAATAGCGCTGGCCTTCTGGCAGATTGCCGTCTCGGTTATCGTATCGCCATCGATTTCTTTGTCCTCGATCCATACAAGAAGCAGCCTTTCCATTTCATTATGCACATGGCTCCTCTTGTTGGACAAAATAGTGACGCCCTTGGAAGGTGTAGCTGCTTTGATGGCTTCCTTCTGCTTAAGGATGGTGCCTATCGTCGACGGATTTCGGCCGTATTCCTTAGTGATCACACTCAACCGCAAGCCAGCTTCATACTTTTTTATTATCTCCATTTTTGTCTCCATAGAAAGCATTCTCTTCTTTCTGTGAACTTCAGCAACTTTCTTGGGACCCATGACTCTATGTACTGTACGTAATTAAGTTACATTCTCACAACACGATAAAGTAGCACAACACGATAATATGTACGTACTGCAACGAAATCACTAACGAATTTACGTTACTAAACGAAATCGTTGGAGCGAACGAATGCCGATTGCGTATGGTAAAGTTTAGGTGCGAAGTGGCCGAGGTAAAGCACGCCAACACGTAGTACGTATGTATAGAAGATGCATGATGGGAGGGATGCTGTTCAATTAGAGAGAAGGATTCATGGCTTGGCTAGCATCAGGAACCAATGGGAGAGCAGGAGGATGGTGGCGAGTCTACTATAACTAAGATGGCGGCTTGCGGCGCTAGTTTCAAAATTGTTATGGGGCGAATCTCGGACTTTCAGAAACCTTTCGTATCTTGAAAACTTTTCGTATGTAGAGCAGTAAAATTTTTCGTCTTTGCTTTCGTAACTTGGATTTTTCGTAAGTTGAGCCTTTCGTATCTCGAGGTACTACTGTAATTGTATGCCAGAAATAAATGTAACCTTTAATGATTGCATGCTAGGAGTGACAAAATTTCTTCATTGCCAATTTAGTGGAGCTTCACACATATGTCGATGCATTTACAAACTGTTTCCATTAATTCTAGTTGTCATAGTGATGCAATAATGATAAAATTGCTCTAATATGTATATATACTACAAATAGATATGCTAATTTCACTCATTTCCCCGGTTTTGTTGTGATATTTGAGTCAAGAACCTATACTTTTTTTTTTTTTTTTTTTTTTTTTTTACCTGTCCATCCAAATAGTTAAGCTAAGTATAAGTTATAGGCAAATAAAAGGATATCTGGGTTTACATTTGCAACTGAAAAGTATTTTAATAATTTACTGTATGCGAATTACACCGTTAATATTCGAAATAGAATATTATTTAAAGCCTGGGACGCAGTGTTACCATGCACAAAGACTACAGGTGGATGGACAGATGGAAAAAAACAGAGTAGTATAGTTATATTTTCAACAACGAATATTTTGAAATTAATTATCATGAATATGTAAAAAAATTTATGCAATTCATGATCTTATACTGATGTTTAACTGTTTATTTAAATAATTATCTGGTACACGTTTCTTCTTCTTTCTAATGAAAAATCATGAGTTTCCTTGGATGCCATACGGATGTTGACATTGTTTACGATTGATGTGAAGAAAGTGCCCCAGCGTCTATGGGTACAAGTGGTGTTTGTCAATCTACATTTTTGGTGTTTTAAGTAAAAATGTTGAAAGCGTCATGGAGGTATGTTTGCACTGCGCATGGCTAGACTTTCATTAACCTCTGTTTAATCTTAAAATATGACCTTAATTTCTAACTTTGGAGAAAATACTTCGAAAGAAGAGTAGAGGTCTTGAGGTGTTCCTCTCACCACCAATGACTTGTGACTGGTTCCCATCTCCGGTGTCTGGACGTGTTAAAGTACTTTTTCGGAGGGTGGATCTGCACGTGGCCAAAACTGGATGAACTAGTCCACTCGGTTGTTTCTTCTACATGTTTCATGTCTAAAATCAGGATCCATTGCAAAATACATTGTAAGGTAAAAAGATTTTGCCAGGCTAATTGCAGGAATTCATCCTAACCAAAGCTTCCCAAGCTTAGTGTAACCTATACCCTTGGAGCAGGGTTTTTACTAACCAGTCAATCCCCATGTTAACTTGACTTAGAGTGGCATGAATCACCATAAATCATTACTCATTAAATTGAATTACTGAAATTTACCCTAACCTGACACACCGTATCCTATCTGGCAAGGGGGCAATTATTGTTTTTCTTTAGCATTACACACAGCTAGAATTATAGCTAAAAGGTACATGTTTAATGTCTCTTGCCCCCCTAATAGTTAGCTAAGCAATGAATTTTGTGTATAATAGGTATTTATCATTGGATACAGAGGTGTTTTTTGTATACTTTACTGTCTAATATACTGTACCACTTGGCTGATAGGACTTTTGCATCAAAACTACCAATTGTTTGATAGGACATTGGAACATGTTGAAAGAAGGCAAAGGTTATTGTGTCACCTCACTCAGGTTAATATTTTAATGTAAAATTATGTTATTAGGCTAAATTTTCATTTGTCACCTACCACCCTAATAACAATACCAGATTAGTCTCAGTGTTATTTCTCTGAGGTAATTATATGGTAATTAGTGTATATCCATCTCATGAACCATGTTTTGTAAATCCTCATCATTTGCATTTTGTACTTTTTATTTATTGTAAATACAAACTATTTATTTTGTACATGAACTTTCCTGTCAGATATATACTTAGCTATAGTCTCCGACATTCCTGACAGAATTTCAAATCTCGCGGCACACGCGACAGGTAGGTCAAGTGGTCTACCTTACCCGCCGCTGGGTGGCGGGTGTACGAACCAATCCCCCTTTCCTGTCAGATTTTCTCTGTCGCCCGGAACGATAACAACTGTTGTCGTTTCCTCTCGATAGACTTTTCGATTCTCGCTTGCCTGGAGATTAATTTGGACCTTTTTGGTGACGTATTCGCTCTGTTTGGCTTGGCATACGCTGTTTTTGGACTGGTTTTGACTTTGCGCTGGATTTTTCTTGAATAATGTCTGACATAGATTCTGTAACCAAAACTCCTGTTTTGTTTAGGGTATGTTCGGTTGAGGGTTGTAAGGTGAGGTTGCCGAAAGCTTCGGTCGACCCTCACACCGTGTGTGTGAAATGCAGGGGGAATGAATGTGCATTTAGTAACCCTTGTAAAGACTGTGAGGTTCTGAATGAGGATGAGTACAAGGCTCTTTCTTCTTACATTAGAAAGTTAGAACAAGATAGAGTTCGTAAAGCTTCCTCTAGGAGTTCTAGTAGGTCGAGAGTGAGTGAGATTGAATCGGAAACTAACATTAATGTAGATTTAGAACCTTCCTCCCAGGTTTCAGTCCCTGCTCCCCATGCCGAAGCCGAAGATTCGTCTTCGGAGGCGGCGGCTTTAAAGGCTACCATTCAACCTATGGAGAAGAAGATTCGCCTGCTAGAACAAGGTAAGAGTGATAGTGTTGGTGATAAGTGCAGTGTCCCCAGTGATGTGGAGGGTGCGTCTGACCGGCTCCTTAGTGCCTCTAGGCCTAGACCTCTTCCAGACTCCCAGTTCCAGTGGAGGTGGAAAGTCGAACGCCGCAGGAGGGCTAGGGAGAGCCCCCACCGGTCAGGCGTCCCCCCGGCAGATCCTGAAGTACGTCCCAGGCTGCCTCGGATCGTGTCAAGAAGGAGATCTTACGCCAGTGTTTCTCCTCGTCTTCTTCGCCCTCTCCGAAACGCAGTTGGAACTCTCCGGATGCGTCTCGCCCGTTGAAGAGGGCCTGGAAGGCGCCCTTCAGTCCTTTGGCTTCCAGTCCAGAAGACTTTCCTGAAGAGACAGCTTTGGAAGTGAAGAGACCCAGGAGATCCTGCGATCGCCCATCTTCACCCGCTCCTCGCTCTGCGGCTGCTTCGGAGGAAGATCCTGTTGATTCGCTGACTCGAGTTCTGGTGGGACTCCAGGCTCAGATCTCGGCCCTGGCGGACTCTTTGGCCTCAAGATCTCGTAGGAGGAAGGACGTATCTCTCCCAGTTAAGAGATCTAGACGCTTTTCTTCGAAGGATCGCTCTCCTCGTCGTCTACGATCTCCTTCGTATGGGGAGGTTTCAGCCGAGCGTAGGAGTTCACGCGAGTGGCATCACTCACCTGGCTCTCTCTCAGAAGCGTCGAGGTGCCAGACTTCGGACAGGCGCTCTTTGGATGGCAACGGTTTTTCTCCGTATCGGATTCCTGCTTCTGGTAAGCACTCCTCTCCGACTCATCCTTCTTCCTCTAGTGTGCGTCCTAGAGAAGAGAGGCGCTCAGGACAGAGCAGGCTCCTTTCATCGTCTCCGTCTCGTCGTTCTTCTCCTCATCATCTACGAGAGCCTAGAAGGCGCCCTTCTACGAGTAGGTGCTCATCACCTGGCTACCACTCTCCTCGAGTTTCGGACCCTGTGCCGAGTAGGCGCTTTTCTCCTGTAAGTCGCTCCTCTCCCGTCAGACGTCAAGAGTCTAGGAGAAGCCCTGCACCTGGTAGGCGTCCTTCTCATGGAAGCTGTTCTGTGGAGAGGCGCCAAGAGCCTCGAGTTCTTCGTTCTCCTGGTAGGCGCTCATCGTTCTCGAGGCGACCTACTCCTGACCGTTCTCCGCTTAGTAGGCGTCAAGATCCTCTCAAGTGCCCTGCTTCTGATAGGCGCTCAGCGCCTAGCAGCCGTTCTCCGCTTGGTAGGCGTCAAGAGCCTCTCAAGCGCCCTGCTCCTGATAGGCGCTCGGCGCCTAGCAGCCGCTCTCCTCGCGATAGGCGCCAGGATTCTTGTAGGCGCTCACCCTCTCGTAAGTGCCCTGTTGATCAACGTGATCTTTCATGTGACAGGAGCCCTGCCTCTCCTGCAGTCAAGATTTCGGCTTCCACGAAGAGGGAGTCCGATTTTAGACAGGCCAGGTCGGATAGGCACCCTTCGGTTTCGACTTCTGCTCTCCTGTGGATTTGACTCCTCCTTCGAGACGACATTCTCCAACCTCATGCTCTGCTCCTGCAAGAAACTCTTCTAAGGATCCTCCACTCTCTCCTCTTCAAGAAGGCCAGGAAGGTTCAGATGAAGAAGCGAATACCTCGGCAGCAGTTTCTTCTTACAAGAAGCTCACAGAGCTTCTTCTTCAGGAGTTCGGGGATTCCCTTAGCCCCGCTGCTCCTCCTTCTCCGCACTCGTTGTTCTCCACGGCTAAGACAACGAAAGCGTCTTCGTGCGTGAGAATGAAGCTGACACTTTCAATGAAGAAGGCGCTTAGGAGTTTTGGATCCTGGATGCGCTCCAAAGAGGAAGCGGGGAAAACTGTGTTCGCCTTCCCTCCGTCGAAGCTTTCCGGACGGACTGGATTTTGGTATGAGACAGGAGAGCCCTTGGGGCTGGGTCTCCCGTCCTTAGCCGATGCAGACTTTTCGGCGTTGGTAGATGCCACGAGAAGGTCAGCTCTGAACTCGGCTAAAACAACGTGGGCCATGAATGAGATAGACCACATTCTGAAAGGCATGTTCAGAGTGCTGGAAGTATTCAACTTTCTTGATTGGTTGCTCAGAGTCTTAGCTAAGAAGACACAAGTGCCAGAGTCTTTCTCTCCGGAAGACCTGCATTGTGTGCTTTCATGCATGGATAAATCAGTAAGGGACGGAGCCAACGAAATCGCTTCACTGTTTGGGGCGGGCGTCGTAAAGAAGAGATCAGTCTTTTGCTCCTTCTTGACGAAGTTCGTCTCCCATGCGCAGAGATCTTCGTTGCTGTTTTCTCCTCTCCGCACAACTGTTTCCTAAACATCTGATACAGGACATTTCGAAGGCACTCTCAGCTAAGGCTACGCAGGACCTTCTGGCCCAGTCTGCAAGGAAGCCTCGTCCCTCCTTCACGACCAAGACGAAGAAGGAGAAGTCGACTACTCAGGAACCCTTTTGAGGGGCTTCTACATCAAGACCCGCCTCGTTCAGAGGTCGCAGACCCAGTAGAAGAGGGAAGACTTTTTCTAAGTCAATCAAGTCTTCCAAATAAGACTCAAGTCCTTCAGACAACGGTGGTCGCCAGGCTTTTACGATTTGCAGAAGTCTGGGCCCAGAAAGGCGCAGATCCTTGGACCCTTTCAATCGTGAAGAAGGGGTACCTCATCCCTTTCACCTCAAGACCTCCCTTCAAGGGAGTTGACGGCCAGATACAGGGACCCCATCATGAACCAGGCCCTCCAACTAGCAGTAGATCAGATGTTGGAAAAGGAGGCGATCGAACTAGTGACAGAACATCATTCAGCAGGCTTTTACAACCGCCTTTTCCTAGTTCCGAAATCCTCAGGGGGATGGAGACCGGTGTTGGACGTAAGTGCCCTGAACTTCTTCGTAGAAAAGAAGAAGTTTACGATGGAGACCACTTCTTCGGTGCTGGCAGCGCTGCGTCCAGGGGACTGGATGGTGTCCTTGGACTTGCAGGACGCTTACTTCCACGTACCGATCCATCCTTCCTCGAGGAAGTACCTCAGATTCATGATGGGGGGAAGAATTTTCCAATTCAGGGCCCTGTGCTTTGGCCTCTCGACGGCCCCCCAAGTCTTCACGGGGATCTTGAGAAATGTAGCGCAATGGCTTCATCTGGAAGGGGTGAGGATATCCCTATACCTCGACGATTGGCTTATAAGGGCCAATTCAAAAGAGCGTTGTCTGAAGGACTTACAGAAAACCCTGGAATTGACAAGTTTGTTGGGGCTTCTGGTCAATTTCCAGAAGTCAAGTTTAGTACCCGATCAAGAGTGTGTTTATCTGGGGATCCAGATGAACTTTCAGAGTTTTCGGGCTTTTCCGTCTCAGGAAAGGATAGCCCGGGGACTCGAGAAAGTAACAACCTTCTTAGGGAAAGAAGTATGCACAGCAAGGGAGTAGATGAGTCTGCTTGGGACGCTCTCCTCGCTGGAGCAATTCGTTTCCCTAGGAAGGTTGCACCTGAGACCGCTCCAATTCTTTCTTCATCAGAATTGGAGTCGTCATTCTCAGGATTTGACGTTCTCCCTGTCCATTTCTCAACAAGTCAAGGAGGAACTAGCATGGTGGGCAGATCCCAACAAGTTTACACAGGGACTGTCGCTGCAATCGCAGAACCCCAACCTAGTGTTGTTCTCCGACGCGTCGGAGACAGGTTGGCGGGCGACTCTGGGAACCAGGGAGGTGTCAGGTACCTGGGTGGGGGACCAGGTGTCCTGGCACATCAACAGAAAAGAACTGATGGGCGTGTGGTTGGCTCTGAGAGCGTTCAAATCCAACGTAAGAAAATCCGTAGTGCAGATCAACTCGGATAACACCACGGCTCTGGCATACATCAGGAAACGGGGGGGACGCATTCCTTCTCTCTGTACAAAACAGCAAGAGACCTTCTTCTGTGGGCCGAAGAAAGGAGAATCAAGCTTCTCACCAGATTCATGCAGGGAGAGAGGAATGTGAGAGCAGATCTCCTCAGCAGGAAAGATCAGGTCCTTCCCACAGAGTGGACTCTGCACCAAGATGTATGCCAGAGCCTTTGGAAGTTGTGGGGCAGGCCGCTTATAGACCTATTTGCCACATCAAGAAACACGAGACTGGATCTTTACTGCTCTCCCATCTCGGATCCAGGGGCAATAGGGATAGACGCACTTCTTCTCGACTGGAAAGGACTCGACGTTTACGCGTTTCCCCCCCTTCAAGATTCTGGGGATAACTTTAAAGAAGTTCGCAGAGTCAGATTCGACCAGGATGACATTAATTGTTCCCTTTTGGCCAGCCCAAGAATGGTTCACAAAGGTACTGGAATGGTTAGTGGACCTTCCAAGATCGCTCCCTCTAAGGAGCGATCTACTCAGACAACCCCACTTCGACAGGTACCACAAAAACCTCCCCGCTCTCAGTCTGACTGGCTTCAGACTGTCCAAAGTCTGGTCAGAGCGAAAGGCTTTTCATCAACAGCTGCTAAAGCAATCGCTAGAGCTAGGAGGTCTTCCACCTTACGAGTATACCAGTCGAAGTGGGATGTCTTCAGACGGTGGTGCAAGAGGAATAACGTTTCCTCTTCCAGTACCTCTGTGACCCAGATTGCGGATTTCCTTCTATTCCTGAAGCAAGAATGCGGTCATCTTTAGACACAGAGGCCTCAATTTATCTGAGAATAAGGACCTGCATGACCTTATTAGGTCTTTTGAAACAGTGAAGAAGCAGTCTCCTAATACACCGAACTGGAATTTAGACGTGGTTCTTCAGTTTCTCGGATCATCTAGATTTGAACCCCCTAGTTCAGCCTCGTTCAAGGACCTGACTAAGAAGGCTCTGTTCCTTATGGCTCTTGCTTCCGCCAAGAGGGTGAGTGAGCTTCAAGCGATTGAGGGCAATGTTGGATTTAAGGAGGATTCTATGGTTTGTTCTTTCCTCCCTGGGTTTCTGGCAAAGAACGAAAACCCATCAAATCCATGGCCCAGGATATTCGAGATTCGTGGGTTATCTTCTCTTGTAGGGGAAGAGCCTGAGAGAACTCTTTGCCCGGTGAGGATGGTAAAATATTACCTTAAGAGAAAAGAGCAACTGAAGGCCAATCAAGAGGTCCTTTGGTGCTCCGTAAAGGACCCCCTATTGAAGAATGCCCTGTCCTTCTTCTTAAGAAACCTCATTAAAGAAGCACATGTTTCTTGTAAGGAAGACCATTTTAAGATTCTTAAGATAAAAGCCCACGAAGTGAGAGCCATTGCGACTTTGCTTGCTTTTAACAAGAATATGTCTGTGCGGAACCTGATGGAGGCACCCTTCTGGAGATGCCACTCGGTTTTTGCAAACCACTACTTGCGTGATGTGAAAATCCCATATGAAAAATGCTTCGCCTTGGGCCCTTACGTATCGGCGGATTCGGTGCTGGGGCAGGGAGCTGGAACTCATCCTTATTAGATGTATATATTTTTTACTCTATGTCTTGTTTTTGTTGTTTATGATTGTCTGAAAGAGGATGCAGGGAGGCATCTCTTTATGTCGTAGTACTAACCCTAAGTAGTTTGGTTAGGTGGTCTGATGAGTGTGGCTCCTTGCGGTAGTAGTGGTTAGGACCTGTTAAGTAAGCGGACGAGTTCCCTTTAACAGGATCCGACTTGGATTCTACCACACAAAGGGATCAGATATCCCGGTGGTAGATCCGAGAGTCTTTCAGCAACAGGTCACGTCCTAGCTGTAGCTCTCCAGGCAATGCAGACTCAGAGACAGTATCAATGAAGTCTTCTGCCTGAACAGGTAAGAACCAAGTTTTTTATATCCTACAACACCAGTTTCCCTTTCTTTCCTTTATTGTTTAGCTGTCTCTTACCCTCCACCAAGGGTGCCAATCAGCTAAGTATATATCTGACAGGAAAGTTCATGTACAAAAATGATATTGTTAAACTACAATAGTTTTGTACGTACTTACCTGGCAGATATATACGTCTAATGGCCCGCCCAGCCTCCCCTCAGGAGACAGGTGGAAGAGAAAATCTGACAGGAAAGGGGGATTGGTTTGTATACCCGCCACCCAGCGGCGGGTAAGGTAGACCACCTGACCTACCTGTCGCGTGTGCCGCAAGATTTGAAATTCTGTCGGGAACGTGGGAGACTATTGCTAAGTATATATCTGCCAGGTAAGTATGTACAAAACTTTATTGTAGTTTAACAATATCATTTTTTGTGCTTCTGAAATGCCTCTGTCAGTGTGACAGTTACTAGGGGGTTTTAGAAATCAATAAGGCTTGGCAATTGCAAGGAAACATTTTAATCTGATCTTCTCTAGTCTAACCTAACTGTAGGGTTGGGGGAGAAAAATTTTGTATCGGGAAAAGAATATGGAATGGTACCAACAGAAATTCATCTTTAGCTAGGTTAACCTGGTTCCTATTTAGTTAGGGGGACCATTGTCCTTCCTGGATCCCCTTAACCCTCTTACGCCGAAGCCCTAAAAATCAAAACCTCTCCTGTATGCCGGCGCCGGTTTTGAGTGAGCGAGGAACCGGAAAAAATAATTTTTTCAAAAAATCACAGCGCGCTTAGTTTTGAAGATTAAGAGTTCATTTTTGGCTCATTTTTTTTTTCATTGCCTGAAGTTTAGTATGCAATCATCAGAAATGAAAAATAATATCATTATCATATGTAAATAATGCGATATATGGTAGCGAAAAAAAAAAAATTCATAGATAATTGTATTCAAATCACGCTGTGCAAAAAACGGTCAAAGCTAACGAGTTACTTTTTTTTTCGTTGTATTGTACACTAAATTGCAATCCTTTTGATATATAATACATAGTAAAACAATAAAAGCAACACCGGAAAAATATTATCACAAAATGATGTACGAATTCGTAACGCGCGGACGTAAAAAAATGTAATTTTCAAAAATTCACCGTAATTCTAAATAATGTTCTAGAGAATTCCAATTTGTTTCAAAATTAAGACAAATGATTGGATATTACGATACTGTAAGAGTTTTAGATTAGAATTGCAGATTTCGACCATTTCGGACGAGTTAAATTTGACCGAATGTCGAAATTTTAATATATATATTTACATATTTATATGCACATATTTCAAAGATGGAAAAAGCTACAACCTTCAATTATTTTTTATTGTATTCTTCATGAATTTGCGCACATTTTGATATATAAAACTCTATGAAAAGGCTAATATGAAAAGGAGCAAATATTAGGATAATGCGATGTACGTATTTCGGAGACTTGCGGCAGCGAATCGGCGCGCGGAGTGAAGGTAAATTATTTTTCAAAAATTCACCGTAAATCACAATATTGTTTTAGAGACTTCAAATTTGTTTCAAAATGAAGAAAAATGACGGAATATTAGTTACTAGGCCGTAAGAGTTTTAGCTTACAATTGCGTTTTTCAACTATTTCGGTAGCGTCAAATTTGACCGAACGTGGTTTTTTTTCTATTTATCGTGATTTATATGCAAATATTTCGAAAAAAGAGAAAAGCTACAACCTTCAATCATTTTTAGTTGTATTCTACATGAAATTGCGCACATTTTCATATATAAAACTTTATGTAACAGCTAATTTTAAATGGTGCAAACATTTCGACAATCGCACAAAAAAATTCTGATTTTTTCGGAAGAGTTACCGCGCGAACGTAATGTTTTTTTTTTCATAAATTCACTATAAATCGAAACATTGTGCTAGAGACTTCCAAGTCATTGCAAAATGAAGGTAAATGATTGAATATTACTAGAATATAAGAGTTTTAGCTTACAATTGCGTTTTTCGACCATTTCGGTAGAGTCAAAGTTGACCGAAAGTTGAAATTTTTGCACTTAACGTTATTTATATGAAAATATTTCAAAACTGATAAAAGCTACAACCATGGGTTGTTTTTTGTTGTATTGTGCATGAAATTGCGCACATTTCCATATATAAAACTTTATGTAACGGCAAATTTAAAAGGGTGCAAACATTAGGACAATCGCACGAAAAAATTTATCGGAAGAGTTATCGCACGAACGTAAGGAAAAAGTTTTTTCATAAATTCACCATAAATCGAAATATTGTGCTAGAGACGTCCAATTTGTTGCAAAATGAAGGCAAATGATTGAATATTACTATAATATAAGAATTTTAGCTTACAATTGCGTTTCTCGACCATTTCTGTAGAGTCAAAGTTGACCGAAGGTTGAAATTTTTGCACTTATCGTTATTTATATGAAAATATTTCAAAACTGATAAAAGCTACAATCATGAGTATTTTTTTGTTGTATTTTACATGAATTTGCGCACATTTTCATATATAATACTTCATGTAAAGGATAATTTAAAATGGTGCAAAAATTATGTCAAAGTGACGAAATAATTTCCGAGATGTGTCACTGATACTTTTTAGTGCGATAAGAAAGAAATTCGCGCTTGCGTAGCGATTGTAAACAAAACAACGCCTTGATCCGTGAACTCCCAGCATCCCCCAAGGCGCGTGATACAAAAGTTTTCGGCTGGTAGGCCTATAAGTATTTTTCCGCGAATTTTTAAAAAAACTTTTTTGAGCCGACGTATGATACGTCCAATCGGCATACGGGAGACATTTTGACTCGACGTTTAATACGTCCAATCGGCGTAAGAGGGTTAATATTGTAAAATAGTGTGTGATGGTACTTTCACGGATACAGCCTAAGTTACCTTACCTTAATAACCTAAGATGTCTCATCTTACCTGGTCAGGGCCCTTGTGAAACTCCCATCCTATTTGGTGCATATTTCTCATTGTAATTATTTGAGGACAATCTTGTGAACTTTAAAATCTGGAATTATTAAGTTTGATTATTTGAATACGGTTATGCTAACAAAGTCAGTAAACAAAACTTATCATCACTATTAATTTATGTTTTTAACCATTGTACTTATTGAAGGATGTACTTTCAACATTGGTTTAAATACAGTCATGCACAGCTTACAAGCAAGTTACGTTTTGAGCAGTCGTTCGTATCTAGACTCATATGTAAATTGGATTTTAATATGTGGTATATAAGTATAATTTTTTTTATGTTTACATTCCTGAGTTAAATTGGAAGTCATAGTTTATGCTGTTTTGCTGTATTTTTAAATTATGCAGTATTATAAAAAAAATTACTTTGGATAATAAAAGTAATTATTCGGATACTTACCTACTGTTAAAGTTAGCTTATATCTTTGCGACATTAAGTGCGATCAGCATAAAAAGTAAGAAAAATAATGCTTGGCTAACCTGCTAGGACTGTCTCTGCAGTCACTTGTTTCCCACCAAGTGGCACTGGAATGTTTGTGTTCTTGTCAAGAGTTCTTCATGACCACCCACGAAGATGTGGGGAGGCTGCGTGGGTTTCCTCTTCAGCAGTACTCAAGTATCCAAATGATTAATTTTATAATAAAAATGATCATAATTGGGAATACAGTGGTCCTCCCGTATTCGCAGGGGATGCGTACCAGGCCCCCCCATGAATAGTTGGAATCCGCGAATGTTTGGAATTCCTTTAAAAACGCTAAAAACAGCCTATTTTGTTAGTTAAAACTCAAGAAAAACCACTAAAAATTTTCATACTTGGTTTTTTTCAGTTTTATCACAAAAAGTGCATTTTATGATGAAATTGATAAAAAAAACCAGGAATTTTTGGATATTTCTCATAGAAAAATACCGCGAATGCATGAATTTTCCGCGAATAATGCGGGGAAACGTTCCTGAGAGAAATCCGCGAATGTGTGAGTCCGCGAATCCGGAGAACGCGAATACGGGGGGTCCACTGTAATTCTTACCTACTTTTAAAGTTAGCTGATTACCACATTCAATAAGGATGGTGGCTTATTATGGCCAGAGGAACAATGTTCAACCAGGCTAACTTAAAGCTTTTCAATGAGGGGAAAAAAGTGTCCCAACATTCCTGCTTGTTGTGTGATCCATACTGGCAAGTACTGTCGCCAGATGGAACTGCAACGTGGTAAGGCTCTCATAGTGAGACTTGTCAGAGGCTCCTTACATGAAAAAAAGGACTCTGTCTTGTAGAGTTCTAGTGATTCCTGTGCCCGAAAGCCCAAAACCAACAGTAAAACTAAAGACAAGTATTTCACCTTCATATATGTTGTAAATTTTTTGTACATAATAATATCAACTTTCTTACTTAGTCACTGCTAAGAGTTACAAATAACTATACTCTTTTCTTTAGTGAGCAAAATTCTTTGCATTTTTAAATACTTTGATTCATATTACTTAGCATTTAAAATTTGATTACTTTCACCAATACTACTAGATTGATTTGATAAATATAGAGATTCAACTGTTTTTTCAAGTTAGTAAAGAAATTGATTTAGGGAGTGAAAGGCAGGATTTTTTGGGGGGCCCTGTAGTTTCTAGAGGCAGGCGAGACGCACATTTACACAAGTTAACATAGACTCCAAAGTACAATTGCCTAGAGTAGTGTTATAAAACTTAGCAACAAAACACCTGCATAAAACTTAGCAACAAAACACCTGCATAAAACTTAGCAACAAAACACCTGTGATTCGTATGTCTCCCTTCTCCTTGTTTTACCTGTCCTAACCCCATATCCGTTCTAAATCCTTATCTACAACCAAAAATTTGAAGTTGCTATCTGTTTCTCTTGTTACAGGAACATGTGTTGGTAAGTAGCATAAATTTTATCAATGTACAAATTTAATTCCAGGAACAACTAAAGGTTATTGGTTTTGCCAACCAAATAAGTCTTTTATCCTGTTCACTTCATCAGTTGATGATGCAGTTGCACGAGGGGGCAATAGCCCACTTGGTAGAGCTATTGGCCAGGTACATTCCAGGCAAGAGGAATGCAGTGGTCGACAAGCTCAGCCATCAGAATCAAGTGATAAGGACAGAGTAATCCCAACACTCATACATAATGGAAAGGCTGTTCAACCAGGGAAAGTTGCAGTCTTCTGTGGTTGGTGTTGTAGACAGGGTCTCTCTTCGGTCAGAGTCACTCTTCAGCATGTTGCGGACTTCCTCTTCTTCCTTCGCCGAGAATAGGTTCTCTCTTTTTCAGTTGAGAAAGGCTATAAGACTGTGTTAGGCCTAGTCTTAAAGCTGAAGGGCATAGATATCTCTTCCTCTCTAGAGATATCTTTGCTCATGAGAAGTTTCGAAAGGTTTTGACTACCCAGGGATCTCAGGCCTCCTGCGTGGGACGGGATTTTCATGTTGAAGAACCTGACTTGTGCACTTTATGAGCCCTTATGAGAGTTGTCAGACAGGGATTTGACCCTTAAGACTGTTTTCTTGCTTGCCCTGGCATCAACGAAGAGAGTTGGAGAACTTTATGAACTTTTATCCTTAGTCATAAAACACTTTAGGGGATGGGGATTGGTTATGCTCGATTTTGTCCTGGATTTCAAAGCAAAGACTCGGAACCTAGCTGTCCCTGATGCTATGTTTGAGTCCTTTATGATCCCATCCCTAGAGGACTTTGTTGGTGATGGCCAAGATGAGATGCTGCTTTGTCCTGTTGGAGTGCTACAGCGCTATCCAAAGAAGATTCAACATCTCTGGCTTGATTGTCAACGACTCTTCATTAGCAGTGGATGCTTCTAGAAAGAAGTATCCAAGAATACTACTAATTCTTTCTGACTTTGTGAGAATCAGGAGAGCATACTCATACTGTTGGCAAAGACAACACCGGTACTGTTCGTCTGAGAGCTCCTGAGGTCAGGGTATTGATTGGCCTTCTCTCACATTCCGTAAGAACCTGTCGGTTCATCAGGTACTGAAGGTGGGGTTGTGGTTGCACTAGACCACCTTCACTTTCTACTTTCAGGATATTGCCCGCAGGTCCTTGGACACTTTTTCCTTGGGACTGATGGTGGCAGCTCAACAAGTTGTGTAGCTTACACAGCTCTCTCTAACAGGACAAGGTTGCATCTCACCTAAGATGTACAGTATGAATGTGAGAATAACTGTGGGAGTGACTGGCTTTCCTTTGTCTCTCTTTTTATCTTACTCTCTTCTCTCGGGTAGAGAGTAAACGGACCGTTACATGCTGGATTGGGCAGCCAATGCAAGTGAAACTATTCATAAGGGCTCCTAGTCCATTTTCTTTGATTAGATTAGTATAAAAAAGTATGATGCCTTTGGAGAAGGCGCATCAGGCAACCAACCCCTTAATGTAGGGATAATGGTGGGAAAGAAGGAGGGGGGGGAGGCCCTGACATAAGACAAACTCAATATTTGCAATTGTCTTATTTTGCTTTTCATATGAGGCTACATGACCTCCCTCATATGAAATAACCCAGAAATCTGACTTGATCTGTGGCAGTTCCTTTACTCTGATCAAATCATCAGAGGCATGATTTCCTTTCCTCGCTCTTTTGTCTGGGAAGAAAATCTCAGGTGTGGTGAACTTCAGTTTGTTCATAGAGACTGACTCCGATTCCTATTGTAGAAGACCTTGGGTTTGTATATCGTGTAGGAACAAATCATAATTTTTAAAAGTAAATTGTATTTTTCCTAACTACTATACAAACCTGAGATCCTTTACACTGATGCCCACCTCATGCCACCCACCCCTCATTCTGATACCTGGGGCGTAAAGCAAATTGGAATGTTTACATCCACTACTGGACTGGTAGTTAACTGCCTAACCACCTTGTTTGAAAGTTCAGCAGCAGTTTCCAGGCTTCGCCTCAAGTCATTCATATTGTAAAGGACCTCAGGTTTGGATCGTTAAGAAAAATACAGTTTTCATACTTTTAAAAATTGGGATATTCTGTAAGTAAAATAACAGTTTCATAACAATTACCTGAAATACAACTTCATTAGTCTATTTGACTTTTGCAAATGGATTCTATGATTGTAACACCTTGGCAAGTCTAGGTCTATAGTTCACACATAGCCCACACATTTTTATCTTGTGTATGGTAATACATTATGGTAATAACTGGTAAGGAAGTTGCTGTATAAAAATACATTAATGGTCACAAAACCACGGTAGGCTGTAGGTTATAGTGTAGGCTAGGCTACCGTATATATGTAGATTGTACTGTATACCCTAGTGAAGGCTAGGCTAATTTTAAGTTAGTTTTTTTTTTTTCAAGGAACGATGGGGGTTTTGTGACATAACCCCATCATAACTGGGGAAATACAAGTACTTTAAAAGAGATCCCTGGTGCTCCTTTACTACTAAAGGAGTCACACAGACACAGAAATCAGCCCTGTTATTTTCACCTCTAGACAAACTTCACCTCTTCCTGCAGGACACTGTTAAGGAAATTTCGTCTGACCTTCAGAAGAAATTGACGCAAGATCTGTTTTTTCAGTCCTCCAAGCATCCCAAGGATTCACCTGCCTTTGCACCCAAGACGGCCTCACCCCTACAGCAGCAACCCTTTCGTGGAGATAGACCTAGATCTCAGTTTAGGACCTGTTCCAAAGTACATTTCACGGTAAGGTCCATTAAAAAGGGCTCAGCCAAGACATTACCCAAAAAGTGAAAGCGAAGTCCTTCATGCGGCAGTAGGAACCAGACTCCTGGAGTTTTGGGAAAAGTGACTGATCAAAGGAACAGAGCTGCAGATCATCGAGGTTCTGAAGGAGGGCTATGCCATCCCATTCTTGGAGAGTCCATCATTAGTCTCTACTCCCATTGCATTGTCAGCTTATGTGTTTACGATCACCACTTAGATCAAAGTGGAATTACAATAGTGGCTGTACAAAGAAAGACTATCAGAAGTGGTAGTCCATGTGGACAATACCACAGCCTTAACTTATACGTATCTGGAAACAAGGCAGCACACATTATCTATTCCTGTGGGTAGATCAAAATCAAGTGACTGGTCACCCGTTTTATCCAAGGGAAATTGAATGTTTTGGTGGGCAAACTGAGGTATTGGAAGCAGGTCCTTCACACCAAATGGACTTTGGATCCTCTGGTCTGTCTAGATCTTTGGAACCTGTTGGGCAAACCAACATTAGACCTCCAAGAACCATTATCTTCCCCACTTTTACTCTCCAGCCTCAGATCCTCTTGCATGGGCAGCAAACACCAAGTTGCAAGACTGGTCCAATCTGGATCTGTCTGCTTTTCAACCCTTCAACATGATTAGGGAAGTTATACACAAATTTCAGGCCCACCACAATACAACTATGACCCTCATATCCCCATTTTGGCCCCTGAAGGATTGGTTCCTGGACCTTCTTCGATTATTGGTGGATTTTCGAAGACTACTTCCCCAAAAACTATCTTTACTGAAACAACTCCATTTCAGAAGACACCACCAAAGGTGGGCTTCAGACTGTCTGCAAGCTTGTCAGAGTGAGAGGCTTTTCAAAGGGAGTTGCAGAGGCTATTGCAGGATGCAGGCTAAAGTGTTCTAGCTTAGTCTATCAGGCTAAGTGGGCAGTCTTTTGCCAATGGTGTCTCAAGCACATTTCTTCTGAGACATCTGTAACGAATTTTGCTGATATCCTCTTATATCAGAGGAATTCTAAGAATTTGTCTTCCTCTACTGTTAAAGGGGTATGTAGTTATACTTTGAGCTCAGTTTTTAAATGTAGGGGCCTGGATCTTTCGTCAAACTCTGACATTAACGACCTGATCAAGTCCTTTGATACATCAAAGCAAAGGAAGGACAGTCTGGTCTCTTGGAACCTGGATGTAGCCTTGAAGTGGCTGACAGGTCTACTTTTGAACCCCTTCATTCTGCTTCTTTTAGGAACCTCACTCGTAAGACACTTCATCTGTGCTAGGTACTGCTAAACGCATTAGTAAACTTCAAGCTATCGATAAAAGGGTAAGTTTTCCTTAGGGGTTGCAGTTTGCTCCTTTACCCTAGGTTTTTTTGGTCAAACTAGGATCCATCCAAGCCCAGGCCTCGTTCTTTTATCAATAAGAATGTAATGGACATCTTTGGCTCTGACAAAGAAGAGTGAGTACTTTGTCTTGTAAGAGTTTTGAGGTACTATTTGAGTAGGATAGAAAATATCAGAGGTCCATCCAGTAACCTTTGGTATTCAGTTAAGAACCCTTTTCGTCCTCTGTCTAAGAATGCCTTGTTCTTCCTAAAGGACTTGATTTTGGAGGTTAATTCACAGATCCAGGAAGACCTGTTGCCTATTTTAAAGTGAAAGCTCAAGAAGTCAGAGCAGTAGCTACCTCTTTGACTTTCAGGCACAGTATGTCCCAATCTTCCACTTATCATCCACTCTTCTGTTGACCTACTGGAAGTGAAGTCTATTTTTGCATCTCGCTATTTGAAGGAAGTGGAAACAGTGCTTGATAATAGCATTATTTTGGGACTGGCATGGTATTTGGTGAGGATTCATAGGAAGTGCTCTTTTTCTCATACTACCCTTTCACCTTGGTGTAGGGTTTTCAAGTTTTTGGGTAGCCCCAGGGTTATAATGTACCTGGAGTACCCACCAGTCTCAGTGGATGGTGGCTTGTGGTGTTTTCAGAGTAGGCGACAGTGTTATCTGGTTGTTGTTGAATTTGGTACTGCACCCAGGGCAAGGGCACTTGTGTATGGTTTGCTAGCCATCAGGTATCCTCTGCTGCAAAGCTCCCACTTAAGTAGAGGTGACCCATGGCCCAACCGTCATGCAACTACAGGTCAAGATGAACACCAACCAAAGGCAGTATACTATTCGCCTGCAGTAGCTCTTACCAGGTAAGGAAACAGCAAGCATTGTACCAGCACTGACAAAATTTCCATTTCAAAGTCATTACATGTAACTTACCAGGTAATTACCTGTCGCTGAAAGCTTTCTACCTTGGCAGTCAAATCTTACAAATTTTGTGGTGGCACCACCATCGATAGTGTAGGTTTATAGGACCCACCTACTTTCGGGACTGATAGGTACAAAACTGCAGAGAGAACCAATTCGTTTGCTGCCGGCTTCCGACTAACATCAGTGGTTTTGGTGGTCATTTTTCCTCATTGTTTGAATTAATTGCAGCATTCTTTGGTGATGATGACGTACTTGCTTATTTTGTGGTTTGTTACATAGTTAACACTCAATCATGTCAGTTCTAGCTGCTCGAGCATTAGGTATTGCTCAGAAGGCAGTAGAACGAGATTGACTAAATTTTCTTATGATTCACACACCAAATGTATCTCAGAACCTTTGCATTTATCATTTACTTACCTGGATTAGGCTATGTACAAGTCGCCAGTTAACAATTTACCTTTAAAAGTAATTCTTGAAGGTTACATCATTCCCTTAGGTTATATCTTGTGTTTGGGATTTTGTTTACCAGTCATAGGCTATTATAGTCTCAAACTGCTGGTAAATATAGTTACCTTAAAGTCATTTGAGAATGGTAAGGATCTTTCCAGTCATTGTTCCTGTTTTGGGCACAACCAGTTCGGTATGAAAACAGTTGTCTTCGGTCTCCTGTTATTGCCACAGAACCTTTCCTTCAGGACAGCTTCATAGCTTCACCTTTGCTCTCTTCATTAGAGAATGAAGGAGGTCTGCTTCCAGTCTTTATTCTTTTTCTCTTCAAAGTGAGGAAGAATTAGGCTGATGCTCGGTTAACAGGAGCCTACAAATATACGTACCTTGTATATTCTCACATGTCTGTTATTAGTTGTACTGTCCAAGTAATAGACGCATATACTTGTAAGTTAATTCCTCTGGTGTGCGACCGAGACAAGTAGTACCTTTTCTTAATTTCCTGAAACTTAGGACAGCCTTCCGGGCCTTCCAAGAGTTGCCAATTTTTATTTTGGTGTTGTTTTGGCAACAACACCACAGGGTCGGCATTACCACCGAACAAGGTGTTTCTTTCTCACTTGTTTCGGTTAATATGTGCGTAGGTGCTCAAGGGTATCTCTGGTGCACTTGATAGCTCTTAAGACGAATGCATTCCAAGGCAGAATGCATGTTCTCCCATTATTATCTCTTCACCTTTTCAGTAAGGTGCTGAGTTTGGAAAGTACATGTATCTGGAGCACCCACCACTCTCGGTGGATGGGTCTTGACTTTATTTCAGTGTAGGTGTCAGTGTTTTCTGTTATGTTTTATTTAGGTGCTGTGCCCAGGGCAAGGGCAGGCACCTATCATACTTTACTAGCCATAGGAGCACTCCCCTTGCTGCAAAGTTTCCCCTAAGTAGGAGGCGACCCTTGGCTCTACCGCCACGCCACTACAAGTTAAGATGAGTAACTTTTCTATTTCAAATTCATTACATGATGTAATGCTTTGGAGTAGAATATGTCCATGATCCCACCTCCTTTCAATGTGGAATCAGCTATATATGTAGTAATTACCGGGTAAGTCTCATATACAAAAATTATATTTTTATAATAAAATAAGGTTTTGTATATACAGTGGTACCTCGAGATACGAAATTAATCCGTTCCGAGGCGGCTTTCGTATCATGAGCTTTTCGTATCTTGGACCGCATTTTACATGTAAAATGGCTAATCCGTTCCAAGCCCTCTAAAAACTCCCTGGTAAATTTTATAATAAAGCTAAATTGACCTATAAACAATGAAATACTACACCAATTTGGACCATTCAATACCTAACTTAATATACCTGGTATACAAGAAATACTGTACGTACATACGTACTTATGTAGTAAAATGTGGAAGCTTACCTTTCGAGTGAGGCTATCTCTGAAAGTGGCGACAGAGGAGGAGGACAAACGGCAGATACGTACATACACTTAACTTTACGGAACACACAAAAAAATGTAAGGAAAACATAAACTAAACTCTACGAAACACATTAACTAAACTTAACACTTTTTTTAACTTTACGGAACACACAAAAAAATGTAAGGAAAACATAAACTAAACTCTACGAAACACATTAACAAAACTTAACACTTAAATTTACAAAAAACTAAAATAAAAAAAATAAAAAATTTCTTTTTTTTATTTTTACATTTGCTTTTACTTTTTTATACTTTAAGTTTTTTTTTTTATACAAAATTTCAACTTCTTCACCACTTTCAACTTTCTGTTTTTTAGTATCACTTGGTTCTTCCTTTTGCTTACTACTCCTACTAAAGGCCTCTTTAAAAAATAACTATCCAAGGAAGATTGCTTCTGCCTACTTTTAACAATGTTCCTGAAATGGCTCAGGCAAACGTCATCGAACTGTGCAAGCATATGACCTGTGTAAGCCTTTTCGGGGTGTCTCTTTTCTACGAATGATTGCATTTTATGAAAAGCAGCTAGAGCATCCTTAATTTCTCCCGTTGTCATAGAGTCCTTGTCCTCCTCCTCGCCGCTGCTAGAGAACTCCTCTTGAACGACGTTATGTTGCATGGCCTCCAACTCCTTCAGGTCATCCGTCGTAAGCTCCTCTTGGTGCTCCTCGAGAAGGTCATCGATGTCGTCCTCGTCGACGACCAGCCCCATGGAATTGCCGAGTGCAACGATCTCGTCAAGATCTGGTTGCGAAACAGTTTCAGGATCGTCAACTGTTCCTGAATCTGCAGCACCAGCTTCGCCCACGTCGAATCCCTCGAAGTCTCAGGCGGATATGGCATCAGGCCAGACTTTCCTCCACGAGGAATTCAAGGTTTGCCTCAAAACCTCCTGCCAAGCTTGGGCAATGAGTCGGATGCATATTATGATATCGAAATGCTCCTTCCAAAATTGACGCAGGGTGAGGTTTGTGGTATCGGTGATGTCGAAACATCTCTTGAAAAGATGTTTCGTATACAGCTTCTTGAAGTTCGATATCACTTGCTGGTCCATGGGCTGGAGGAGAGGGGTGGTGTTAGGCGGAAGATAAAGAACCTTGATGAAGGAATACTCCGCTAGGCCAGGAGGGTGAGCAGGAGCATTGTCCAACACCAGCAGGCATTTCAGAGAGAGGCGCTTCTCTTCCAAGAATTTCTTCACTGTCGGGCCGAAACACAGATTTAGCCACTCGATGAACAAAAGCCTCATTACCCAGGCTTTCGCATTAGCCCTCCACATCACTGGAAGCTTCTCCTCAAGCATTTTGTGGGCCTTGAAGGCTCAAGGAGTCTCGGAATGATAGACAAGTAGGGGCTTCACCTTGCAATCCCCACTGGCGTTGGAACAAAGTACGAGTGTAAGCCTGTCTTTCATAGGCTTATGCCCGTGTAGCTTCTTCTCTTCCTGCGTGATGTACGTCTGACGAGGCATTTTTTTTCCAAAAAAGGCCAGTCTCATCACAGTTGAAGACTTGCTGAGAACTGTAGCCTTTGTTGAGAGTCATCTCGTCGAACGTCTTTTTAAAGGCTTCGGCCGCTTTCGTGTCCGAGCTGGCTGCCTCCCCATGCTGCACCACCGAATGGATGCCAGTCCGTTTACGGAATTTCTCGAAGAACCACCCATGTGAAGCCTTGAAGTCTGGGGTTGGCGTTGATGTCCCTTCTCCTCCGTCGTCTTTGGCCTGGGCAATCAAATCGCCGAAAATAGCGCTGGCCTTGTGGGAGATTGCCGTCTCCGTTATCGTATCGCCAGTGATTTCTTTGTCTTTTATCCAGACAAGAAGAAGCCTTTCCAATTCATGGTGCATGTGGGTTCTCTTGCTGGACAAAATAGTGATGCCCTTGGAAGGTGTAGCTGCTTTGATGGCATCCTTCTGCTTAAGGATGATGCCTATTGTCGACGGATTTCGGCCGTATTCCTTGGCGATCATACTCAATCGCATACCAGCTCCATACTTCTTGATAATCTCCATCTTCGTCTCCAAAGAGAGCATCCTCTTCTTTCCGTGAATTTCAAGTTTCTTGGGACCCATGACTACATATATACCATACATAATTATGTTATGTAGTACGTATACGTATGTAGTAAAGTTCTCACACAACACGATAAAGTATACTACAATGAAATCACTAACGAATTTACTTTATTAAATGAAATCATTAGAACGAACGAATACCACGTGCATAAGGAAACGATGCTGCTACCGAGTGGCCGAAAAAGCATGCCGCTACGTAGATGCATGATGGGAGGGATGCTGACCAATAGGAGAGAAGGATCTCATGGCGGTGACTAGCATCAGGAACCAATGGGAGAGTGGGAGGATGGTGGCGAGTCTACTCAGTTGGTGGCGCGCGAGTTTCAAAATTGTTATCGGTGGTCTGGGCGAATCTCGGACTTTACGGCAACAACCTTTCGTATCTTGAGCAATTTTCGTATGTAGAGCCGTAAAATTTTTCGTATTTGCTTTCGTATCTCAAGTTTTTTGTAAGTTGAGCCTTTCGTATCTCGAGGTACCACTTTACTTAACCAGTAATTATATTATCGGAGCCCACCCCTCCCCTCTGATGGATGTTATGCATGAAACAGAATGAGGTGCTTTGCTAAGTTGTTCCTAGTATATTGCCGTTGAGGGATGGCACTGTGTACTTAGTACCTACACTGAGCAATCGAAGGGCTACCCACAAAATTTGAATAAGGCTGCTGTTTGTGGAAACTATAGCTATATAATTACTGGGTAAGTACTATATACAAAACTTTATTTCATTATACAAAAATATGATTTCTGTTTCTGCTGGTTTAAGATCAACACGATGTTAAGGACGCAGCTTTATTTTGGCGAAGTAGTTTTTGCTACAGTAGCCTTCGGCTTTTGTATTGGATTAGATTGACAGTGGTTTTCATATTTTGGACCATTGTGCTCTTAGGAGACTTATTTATTTTGACTTACGTATTTTGCTAGTAGACTGTGTCAGACTCTAGTGCATCAAGGTTATATATTGCACCAGAGGCTGCAATACTTGTTTAAGTAAAGCATGCTATGACTCACACTTTATGAACAACATGTAGAGGACAAATTTGTTTGATTGACTTACCCACCAAGGAGTGCAGAGCATGGGATGAGAAAAAGTGGAACACTTTAGCTTCTCACCTATGTAAATTAGAAAGAGATCGTAAGAGGAAAGCATCTTCTAGAGCCAAAATAGTCTTTAGCTACTCAAGACATGACTCAAAATCTAGTAGTGCTGATGTTCCTATAGTCTCTTCCTTTTCTTAATTAATCTCTCCTATTTCTAGACCTCTCCTAAACGACCTACTCCTACTCCTGGTTCCAATGCTCCCGATCCAGATCCCTATGCCAGCCTCGAATCAAAGTTTGATAGTAATTTTGAACTTCTTGCTAATACAGTGGCCCAAATAGGGGCATCAATGCGTGTCCTCACGGAGTTTGGAAGTAAGGCTCGTGGAAGGAATGCATCTAATATCTTCATTTCAGGTAAGTCATCCAAGATGGCGGTTGTTTGGGCATTGCTTGAATACGGGGTTCACCTTCCTTGGATGAGTTGTTGTTGCCTTTCTTGGAGATGCGTACCCCCTCACCAGCCCCTATAGCAGTCCTGGCTCAGGAGTCCTCTACATTGGCTCTCTTGTGCTGCCACCCTGTGGAGCCCCTTTGTCTTCATCAACGCTCACTGGGTTGCTCCTTATCGCTCCGCCAATGAGGCCATCAACCAGCAATGGTCTTTAGAGATGTTGTGACGTCCTTCCAAGCATCCTCTCAGTCTATGACGTCAGATGCAGTGGCCGTGCATCCTCCAATTATGACATCATCTCTTCCCACTATGAAATCATCGTCTTCTCTCGCTGAGCCGTCTGAGGTGTTTGTTCAAGCAGTCTTCAAGAGGCTGGACTATGTTTTGCAAGAGAGGATTTCTGCTGTATCTATGAAGAAGAAGAGTCATAAATGGGGGGTCTCCTGGGTCACTTCCCCGACTCCTGCTAGTAAGAGACCTTGTAGAGATTGGCGTTTCACTCCTCCTCCTACTTCTCCATCAGACCTTGGAGGATCAAGACTTTTTGGTTTTGTCTTCTGTGAGTGAAAGAGTGCATCGCCTTCTGCCCCACATGACTATGTCTCTCCTGTGCACGTCCGTGTTCAGGCAAGTGAGAGGAGTGCTTCACCATCTGCCCCACAAAGTCGTATTTCTTCCCCACATGTTCGCATTCATGAGGTTGGCAGTGCAACTTGTGGCAGGAACCATTCCCAGAGCGATCTTACTGATGTTCCATCTTGTATCGCTCCACATGACATGAACATGTATGGGCGTCATCATTGGTCCATGTACATGGTTCATCGCTCTTCCACGTACTTGACCATCTCGACCATTGCTTGTCCATGTACGTTGTTGAGCAA
>NC_061100.1:43590592-43632837 GCF_015104395.2 Macrobrachium nipponense
ACTTAGACTAAGATAAGGTATCCTTGAACTAGTTACGTTAGACTAAAGACTCATCAGTTAGGCTAGATAAAGTTAACATTGAACTAGTTAAGCCAGGCTAGGGTAAAAACTCAATTGTTTATACGGGATCAAAGTAGCTTAGAACTAGACAGGGTAGGCTAAGAACTTAAACCACTTAGACTAGATTAAAGCAGCTTTGAACTAGTTAGGCAGAGGTATTGTAGCTCTGAACTGGTTAGGTTAGGTAAAAAACTCAACTACTTAGGCTAGGTTAAGAAGGCTTCTGAATTATCTAGGCTAGGCTAAGACCTTAGCCATTTAGGCTAGGTCGTGTTAGCTACTTGCCAGGTAAGATGCAATTACTTAGACTAGACTAAAATAGAACGGCCAGCATTTCCTTACTTTCCTTCTCCCGTAGTGTCTTGGCCTAGACCCAAGTACCTAACCATAAAGTCAGAATCCCAAAGAAGGCCAGATGGCTTGACTGAATAAATCCATTGACTGGCATTTGCACAGACGTTCTGAATGATCTTTTTTCAGGTCGTCATCGTTAGTCAAAATAACCATGCTTCCGAACATAATGTAACTTGAAGAGAAGACACTGGATGTGCCCGTTCGATGAAACATGCATGTGAACTTGGTATATGAACGTGGTTAATAGTAAATGTACACAGACGATTACAAGTACGTGTACACTGGTATACGTCGATGGAAGTTGGTGGAAGGATGTGGGCATGGCACTACATGACCATGAAAAGACATATCAAGCAGCTGAATATGCAATGAATCATGTACATGGACAAGTGATGGTCAAGTGCATGGACGAGCGATGCACCATATACAAGACCGGAAATGACCCCACCCATACATATTCATGTCATGTGGAGCGATACAAATTGGAACAATAGTGAGAAGATCGCTAAATCATGTACATGGACAAGTGATGGTCAAGTACATGGATGAGCGATGCACCACATACACAGACCAGAATTGACACCCGAACACGTTCATGTCATGTGGAGCGATACAATTTGGAACATCAGTAAGAAGATTGCTCAACAACGTACATGGACAAGCAATGGTCGAGATGTCAAGTACGTGGAAGAGCGATGAACCATGTACATGGACCAATGATGACGCCCATACATGTTCATGTCATGTGGAGCGATACAAGATGGAACATCAGTAAGATCGCTCTGGGAATGGTTCCTGCCACAAGTTGCACTGCCAACCTCATGAATGCGAACATGTGGGGAAGAAATACGACTTGTGTGGGGCAGATGGTGAAGCACTCCTCTCACCTTGCCCGAACACGGACGTGCACGGAGAGGACATAGTCATGTGGGGCAGAAGGCGATGCACTCTTTCACTCACAGAAGACAAAACCAAAAAGTCTTGATCCTCCAAGGTCTGATGGAGAAGTAGGAGGAGGAGTGAAACGCCAATCTCTACAAGGTCTCTTACTAGCAGGAGTCGGGGAAGTGACCCAGGAGACCCCCCATTTATGACTCTTCTTCTTCATAGATACAGCAGAAATCCTCTCTTGCAAAACATAGTCCAGCCTCTTGAAGACTGCTTGAACAAACACCTCAGACGGCTCAGCGAGAGAAGACGATGATTTCATAGTGGGAAGAGATGATGTCATAATTGGAGGATGCGCGGCCACTGCATCTGACGTCATAGACTGAGAGGATGCTTGGAAGGACGTCACAACATCTCTAAAGACCGTTGCTGGTTGATGGCCTCATTGGCGGAGCGATAAGGAGCAACCCAGTGAGCGTTGATGAAGACAAAGGGGCTCCACAGGGTGGCAGCACAAGAGAGCCAATGTAGAGGACTCCTGAGCCAGGACTGCTATATGGGGCTGGTGAGGGGGTACGCATCTCCAAGAAAGGCAACAACAACTCATCCAAGGAAGGTGAACCCCGTATTCAAGCAATGCCCAAACAACCGCCATCTTGGATGACTTACCTGAAATGAAGATATTAGATGCATTCCTTCATTCCTTCCACGAGCCTTACTTCCAAACTCCGTGAGGACACGCATTGATGCCCCTATTTGGGCCACTGTATTAGCAAGAAGTTCAAAATTACTATCAAACTTTGATTCGAGGCTGGCATAGGGATCTGGATCGGGAGCATTGGAACCAGGAGTAGGAGTAGGTCGTTTAGGAGAGGTCTAGAAATAGGAGAGATTAATTAAGAAAAGGAAGAGACTATAGGAACATCAGCACTACTAGATTTTGAGTCATGTCTTGAGTAGCTAAAGACTATTTTGGCTCTAGAAGATGCTTTCCTCTTACGATCTCTTTCTAATTTACATAGGTGAGAAGCTAAAGTGTTCCACTTTTTCTCATCCCATGCTCTGCACTCCTTGGTGGGTAAGTCAATCAAACAAATTTGTCCCTCTACATTGTTCATAAAGTGTGAGTCATAGCATGCTTTACTTAAACAAGTATTGCAGCCTCTGGTGCAATATATAACCTTGATGCACTAGAGTCTGACACAGTCTACTAGCAAAATACGTAAGTCAAAATAAATAAGTCTCCTAAGAGCACAATGGTCCAAAATGTGAAAACCACTGTCAATCTAATCCAATACAAAAGCCGAAGGCTACTGTAGCAAAACTACTTCGCCAAAATAAAGCTGCGTCCTTAACATCGTGTTGATCTTAAACCAGCAGAAACAGAAATCATATTTTTGTATAATGAAATAAAGTTTTGTATATAGTACTTACCCAAGTAATTCTATAGCTATAGTTTCCACAAACAGCAGCCTTATTCAAATTTTGTGGGTAGCCCTTCGATTGCTCAGTGTAGGTACTATGTACACAGTGCCATCCCTCAACGGCAATATACTAGGAACAACTTAGCAAAGCACCTAATTCTGTTTCATGCATGGAACATCCATCAGAGGGGAGGGGTGGGCTCCGATAATATAATTACTGGTTAAGTTAAAGTGGTACCTCGAGATACGAAAGGCTCAACTTACAAAAAACTTGAGATACGAAAGCAAATACGAAAAATTACGGCTCTACATACGAAAATTGCTCAAGATACGAAAGGTTGTTGCCGTAAAGTCCGAGATTCGCCCAGACCACCGATAACAATTTTTGAAACTCGCGTGCCACCAACTGAGTAGACTCGCCACCATCCTCCCACTCTCCCATTGGTTCCTGATGCTAGTCACCGCCATGAGATCCTTCTCTCCTATTGGTCAGCATCCCTCCCATCATGCATCTACGTAGCGGCATGCTTTTTCGGCCACTCGGTAGCAGCATCGTTTCCTTACGCACGTGGTATTCGTTCGTTCTAATGATTTCGTTTAATAAAGTAAATTCGTTAGTGATTTCATTGTAGTATACTTTATCGTGTTGTGTGAGAACTTTACTACATACGTATATGTACTACATAACATAATTACGTACAGTATATATGTAGTCATGGGTCCCAAGAAACTTGAAATTCACGGAAAGAAGAGGATGGTCTCTTTGGAGACGAAGATGGAGATTATCAAGAAGTATGAAGCTGGTATGCGATTGAGTGTGATCGCCAAGGAATACGGCCGAAATCCGTCGACAATAGGCATCATCCTTAAGCAGAAGGATGCCATCAAAGCAGCTACACCTTCCAAGGGCATCACTATTTTGTCCAGCAAGAGAACCCACATGCACCATGAATTGGAAAGGCTTCTTCTTGTCTGGATAAAATAAAAGGACAAGAAATCACTGGCGATACGATAACGGAGACTGAAATCTCCCACAAGGCCAGCGCTATTTTCGGCGATTTGATTGCCCAGGCCAAAGACGACGGAGGAGAAGGGACATCAACGCCAACCCCAGACTTCAAGGCTTCACATGGGTGGTTCTAGAAATTCCGTAAACGGACTGGCATCCATTCGGTGGTGTGGCATGGGGAGGCGGCCAGCTCGGACACGAAAGCCGCCGAAGCCTTTAAAATGACGTCCGACGAGATGACTCTCAACAAAGGCTACAGTTCTCAGCAAGTCTTCAACTGTGATGAGACTGGCCTTTTTTGGAAAAAAAATGGCCTCGTCAGACGTTACATCACGCAGGAAGAGAAGAAGCTACACGGGCATAAGCCTATGAAAGACAGGCTTACACTCGTACTTTGTTCCAACGCCAGTGGGGATTGCAAGGTGAAGCCCCTACTTGTCTATCATTCCGAGACTCCTTCAGCCTTCAAGGTCCACAAAATGCTTGAGGAGAAGCTTCCAGTGATGTGGAGGGCTAATGCGAAAGCCTGGGTAATGAGGCTTTTGTTCATCGAGTGGCTAAATCTGTGTTTTGGCCCGACAGTGAAGAAATTCTTGGAAGAGAAGCGCCTCTCTCTGAAATGCCTGCTGGTGTTGGACAATGCTCCTGCTCACCCTCCTGGCTAGCGGAGTATTCCTTCATCAAGGTTCTTTATCTTCCGCCTAACACCACCCCTCTCCTCCAGCCCATGGACCAGCAAGTGATATCGAACTTCAAGAAGCTGTATACGAAACATCTTTTCAAGAGATGTTTCGACATCACTGATACCACAAACCTCACCCTGCGTCAATTTTGGAAGGAGCATTTCGATATCATAATATGCATCCGACTCATTGCCCAAGCTTGGCAGGAGGTTTTGAGGCAAACCTTGAATTCCTCGTGGAGGAAAGTCTGGCCTGATGCCATATCGCCTGAGACTTCGAGGGATTCGACGTGGGCGAAGCTGGTGCTGCAGATTCAGGAACAGTTGACGATCCTGAAACTGTTTCGCAACCAGATCTTGACGAGATCGTTGCACTCGGCAATTCCATGGGGCTGGTCGTCGACGAGGACATCGATGACCTTCTCGAGGAGCACCAAGAGGAGCTTACGACGGATGACCTGAAGGAGTTGGAGGCCATGCAACATAACGTCGTTCAAGAGGAGTTCTCTAGCAGCGGCGAGGAGGAGGACAAGGACTCTATGACAACGGGAGAAATTAAGGATGCTCTAGCTGCTTTTCATAAAATGCAATCATTCGTAGAAAAGAGACACCCCCGAAAGGCTTACACAGGTCATATGCTTGCACAGTTCGATGACGTTTGCCTGAGCCATTTCAGGAACATTGTTAAAAGTAGGCAGAAGCAATCTTCCTTGGATAGTTATTTTTTAAAGAGGCCTTTAGTAGGAGTAGTAAGCAAAAGGAAGAACCAAGTGATACTAAAAAACAGAAAGTTGAAAGTGGTGAAGAAGTTGAAATTTTGTATAAAAAAAAAAACTTAAAGTATAAAAAAAACTTAAAGTATAAAAAAGTAAAAGCAAATGTAAAAAATAAAAAATAAAAATTTTTTTTTTTTCATTTTAGTTTTTTGTAAAGTTAAGTGTTAAGTTTTGTTAATGTGTTTTTCGTAGAGTTTAGTTTATGTTTTTCCTTACATTTTTTTGTGTGTTCCGTAAAGTTAAAAAAAGTGTTAAGTTTTTGTTAATGTGTTTTCGTAGAGTTTAGTTATGTTTTTTCCTTACATTTTTTTGTGTGTTCCGTAAAGTTAAGTGTATGTACGTATCTGCCGTTTGTCCTCCTCCTCTGTCGCCACTTTCGGAGATAGCCTCACTCGAAAGTAAGCTTCCACATTTTTACTAACCATACGTACGTATGTACGTACAGTATTTATTGTATACCAGGTATATTAAGTTAGGTATTGAATGGTCCAAATTGGTGTAGTATTTCATTGTTTATAGGTCAATTTAGCTTTATTATAAAATTTACCAGGGAGTTTTTAGAGGGCTTGGAACGGATTAGCCATTTTACATGTAAAATGCGGTCCAAGATACGAAAAGCTCATGATACGAAAGCCGCCTCGGAACGGATTAATTTCGTATCTCGAGGTACCACTGTATATACAAACCTTATTTTATTAAAAAAATATAATTTTTGTATATGAGACTTACCCGGTAATTACTACATATATAGCTGATTCCACATTGAAAGGAGGTGGGATCATGGACATATTCTACTCCAAAAGCATTACATCATGTAATGAATTTGAAATAGAAAAGTTACTCATCTTAACTTGTAGTGGCGTGGCAGTAGAGCCAAGGGTCGCCTCCTACTTAGGGGAAACTTTGCAGCAAGGGGAGTGCTCCTATGGCTAGTAAAGTATGATAGGTGCCTGCCCTTGCCCTGGGCACAGCACCTAAATAAAACATAACAGAAAACACTGACACCTACACTGAATAAAGTCAAGACCCATCCACCGAGAGTGGTGGGTGCTCCAGATACATGTACTTTCCAAACTCAGCACCTTACTGAAAAGGTGAAGAGATAATAATGGGAGAACATGCATTCTGCCTTGGAATGCATTCGTCTTATAGAGCTATCAAGTGCACCAGAGATACCCTCGAGCACCTACGCATATTAACCGAAACAAGGAGAAAGAAACACCTTGTTCGGTGGTAATGCCGACCCGCCAAAACAACACAAAATAAAAATTGGCAACTCTTGGAAGGCCCGGAAGGCTGTCCTAAGTTTCAGGAAATTAAGAAAAGGTACTACTTGTCTCGGTCGCACACCAGAGGAATTAACTTACAAGTATATGCGTCTATTACTTGGACAGTACAACTAATAACAGACATGTGAGAATATACAAGGTACGTATATTTGTAGGCTCCTGTTAACCGAGCATCAGCCTAATTCTTCTTCACTTTGAAGAGAAAAAGAATAAAGACTGGAAGCAGACCTCCTTCATTCTCTAATGAAGAGAGCAAAGGTGAAGCTATGAAGCTGTCCTGAAGGAAAGGTTCTGTGGCAATAACAGGAGACCGAAGCCAACTGTTTTTCATACCGAACTGGTTTGTGCCCAAAACAGGAACAATGACTGGAAAGATCCTTACCATTCTCAAATGACTTTAAGGTAACTATATTTACCAGCAGTTTGAGACTATAATAGCCTATGACTGGTAAACAAAATCCCAAACACAAGATATAACCTAAGGGAATGATGTAACCTTCAAGAATTACTTTTAAAGGTAAATTGTTAACTGGCGACTTGTACATAGCCTAATCCAGGTAAGTAAATGATAAATGCAAAGGTTCTGAGATACATTTGGTGTGTGAATCATAAGAAAATTTAGTCAATCTCGTTCTACTGCCTCTGAGCAATACCTAATGCTCGAGCAGCTAGAACTGACATGATTGAGTGTTAACTATGTAACAAACCACAAAATAAGCAAGTACGTCATCATCACCAAAGAATGCTGCAATTAATTCAAACAATGAGGAAAAATGACCACCAAAACCACTGATGTTAGTCGGAAGCCGGCAGCAAACGAATTGGTTCTCTCTGCAGTTTTGTACCTATCAGTCCCGAAAGTGGGTGGGTCCTATAAACCTACACTATCGATTGTGGTGCCACCACAAAATTTATAAGATTTTGACTGCCAAGGTAGAAAGCTTTCAGCGACAGGTAATTACCTGGTAAGTTTACATGTATTGACTTTGAAATGGAAATTTTGTCAGTGCTGGTACAATGCTTGCTGTTTCCTTACCTGTAAGAGCTAACTGCAGGCGAATAGTATACTGCCTTTGGTTGGTGTTCATCTTGACCTGTAGTAGGCATGACGGTTGGGCCATGGGTCACCTCTACTTAAGTGGGAGCTTTGCAGCAGAGGATACCTGATGGCTAGCAAACCATACACAAGTGCCCTTGCCCTGGGTGCAGTACCAAATTCAACAACAACCAGATAAACACTGTCGCCTACTCTGAAACACCACAAGCCACCATCCACTGAGACTGGTGGGTACTCCAGGTACATTATAACCCTGGGGCTACCCAAAAACTTGAAAACCCTACACCATGGTGAAAGGGTAGTATGAGAAAAAGAGCACTTCCTATGAATCCTCACCAAATACCATGCCAGTCCCAAAATAATGCTATTATCAAGCACTGTTTCCACTTCCTTCAAATAGCGAGATGCAAAAATAGACTTCACTTCCAGTAGGTCAACAGAAGAGTGGATGATAAGTGGAAGATTGGGACATACTGTGCCTGAAAGTCAAAGAGGTAGCTACTGCTCTGACTTCTTGAGCTTTCACTTTAAAATAGGCAACAGGTCTTCCTGGATCTGTGAATTAACCTCCAAAATCAAGTCCTTTAGGAAGAAACAATGCATTCTTAGACAGAGGACGAAAAGGGTTCTTAACTGAATACCAAAGGTTACTGGATGGACCTCTGATATTTTCTATCCTACTCAAATAGTACCTCAAAACTCTTACAAGACAAAGTACTCACTCTTATTTGTCAGAGCCAAAGATGTCCATTACATTCTTATTGATAAAAGAACGAGGCCTGGGCTTGGATGGATCCTAGTTTGACCAAAAAACCAAAAAAAACCTAGGTAGGAGAGGCAAACTGCAACCCCTAAGGAAAACTTACCCTTTTATCGATAGCTTGAAGTTTACTAATGCGTTTAGCAGTACCTAGCACAGATGAAGTGTCTTACGAGTGAGGTTCCTAAAAGAAGCAGAATGCAGGGGTTCAAAAGTAGACCTGTCAGCCACTTCAAGGCTACATCCAGGTTCCAAGAGACCAGACTGTCCTTCCTTTGCTTTGATGTATCAGAGGACTTGATCAGGTCGTTAATGTCAGAGTTTGACGAAAGATCCAGGCCCCTACATTTAAAAACTGAGCTCAAAGTATAACTACATACCCTTTAGCAGTAGAGGAAGACAAATTCTTAGAATTCCTCTGATATAAGAGGATATCAGCAAAATTCGTTTACAGATGTCTCAGAAGAAATGTGCTTGAGACACCATTGGCAAAAGACTGCCCACTTAGCCTGATAGACTAAGCTAGAACACTTTAGCCTGCATCCTGCAATAGCCTCTGCAACTCCCTTTGAAAAGCCTCTCACTCTGACAAGCTTGCAGACAGTCTGAAGCCCACCTTTGGTGGTGTCTTCTGAAATGGAGTTGTTTCAGTAAAGATAGTTTTTGGGGAAGTAGTCTTCGAAAATCCACCAATAATCGAAGAAGGTCAGGAACCAATCCTTCAGGGGCCAAAATGGGGATATGAGGGTCATAGTTGTATTGTGGTGGGCCTGAAATTTGTGTATAACTTCCCTAATCATGTTGAAGGGATGAAAAGCAGACAGATCCAGATTGGACCAGTCTTGCAACTTGGTGTTTGCTGCCCATGCAAGAGGATCTGAGGCTGGAGAGCAAAAGTGGGGAAGATAATGGTTCTTGGAGGTCTAATGTTGGTTTGCCCAACAGTTCCAAGATCTAGACAGACCAGAGGATCCAAAGTCCATTTGGTGTGAAGGACCTGCTTCCAATACCTCAGTTTGCCCACCAAAACATGATATTGTTATGTTACAATAAAGTTTCATACATACTTACCTGGCAGATATATACATAGCTAAGACTCCGTCGTCCCCGACAGAAATTCAAATTTCGCGCCACTCGCTACAGGTAGGTCAGGTGATCTACCGGCCTGCCCTGGGTGGCAGGACTAGGAACCATCCCCGTTTTCTATCATATTTTCTCTCTTCCACCTGTCTCCTGCGGGGAGGCTGGGTTGGGTCCTTTAATTTGTATATATCTGCCAGGTAAGTATGTATGAAACTTTATTGTAACATAATATCATTTTCATACAATCAACTTACCTGTCAGATATATACATAGCTGATTGGCACCCTTCGTGGAGGGTAAGAGACAGCTTCTATATGGAATAGACAGGTAAACAACATATGTGTAGGTATAAATAAACCTTGGTTCCTACCTGATAGGTGGTAGACTCGTGGGTGTTTGCCCAGTAGTCTGCATCACCTCAAGAAACTTTAGCGAGATATATGATCTATGGCCAAGAGTTCTTGTGGGTCTGCCGATGGTCTTACCCACTTACTCGGCAGAGCCTAAAAGGACTTTGTCAATGGGTGCTGATCCACTTATATGACAATACACCTTATGAAGGAGCACACAACCAATCCCGACCACCTGATCCTAACCATACGTTAGAACTACAGATTGTTAAGAGTTATCCCCGAACTCGTCACAACAATCGTAACTCAAAATCACTACGAACACATACATAATTTTCAAAAATATACTCAACTAATTGGATATGACAAGAATTTACTGAACAACATAGACGGCCGCCCGTGCTAGCCTAAGTCCTCTATTGTTAGAAGAGACTCGACCATATCCAAAAAGAAGAAAAGTATAAACATTTAAGGATGTGTCTGCTCCCCCCCGTACCCAGAATCGTATCCGCTGATACGAAAGGACCTAGAGAAAAACACTTCTCATATGTCACACGCACGTCTTTCAAGTAATGAGATGCAAATACTGAGTTGCATCTCCAAAATGTCGTATCTATTATGTTTTTAACGACATATTCTTATGAAACAAGAGAGACGTCGCTATAGCTCTAACTTCATGAGCTTCTATTCTCAACAGTTGTAACTGTTCGTCAGGACAGGCCATTATGAGTGTCTGTAATGACGTTTCTTACAACGAATGCCAGCGCATTCTTGGACATCAGTCTTGTGGGGTCTTTTACCGCGCACCAAAGACCTTGTCTAGAGCCTCCCATTCGATGCTTTCTCTGAAGGTAGAACTTCAGAGCTCTAACAGGGCAGAGAGACCTCTCTGTTTCTCTGCCTACGAGACTTGACATGCCTTTGACTTCGAATGACTTAGGCCAGGGATTCGTAGGATTCTCGTTTCCGCTAAAACAGGGTCTGAAACGAGCAAATCGCTGAGTCTCCCTGAATGCTACTTCATCCTGCAGAGCATGCAATTCCTAATTCTCTTTGCCGTAGCTAAAGATAATAGGAATAGGCATTTTCGGGTAATGTCTCTAACGATGCCCGATGAGGAGGTTCGAATCTTTCCGATGACAGATACTTTAGAACTACGTCTAGGTTCCAGTTCGGAGGTACTGGTTCCTTATACTTTGAAGTCTCAAAAGACCTTATGAGATCGTGGAGATCTTCATTATCTGCCCGATCTAATCCTCTGTTCCTGAATACAGCCGAGAGCATACTTCTATATCCCTCTATTGTGGATACGGCTAGATGAGATTTTCCTCTCAGGAATAGCCGGAAATCCGCAAATTTCCGCTATAGAGGTAGTGGAGGAGGACAACTTCTTGGATCTACACCTCCTTCTAAATACCTTCCACTTCGACTGGTATACTTTCGTAGTGGAGGTTCTGCGTTCTCTCGCGATCGCGCTTGCTACTTCGCGAGAAAAGCCTCTCGCTCTGACAAGTCTTTCGATAGTCGAAAGGCAGTCAGAGCGAGAGCGGAGAGGTTTGATGGTTGTATGAGAAGATCCGTCCTTCCGGGTAGGGATCTTGGAAAGTCTACGCTTCACTCTACCACCTCCTTGAACCATTCCTGGGCCGGCCAAAAGGTGGCTATTAACGTCATCCTCGTCTCCTTTGACGCCACAAACTTTTCATTACTAACCCCCGGATTTTGAATGGGGGAGAAGCATAAACGTCTCTCGAGACCAATTTAGCAGGAAGGCATCTACCATAAGTGCTCTGGGATCTTCCACGACCGAGCAAAACACTGAGCCTTTTTTGAAATAAATGTTGCGAAGAACTCCACCTGAGGAGTTCCCCACAGAGACCAGAGATCGAGACACACTTCCTCGTGTAAAGTCCATTCTGTATGAAGGACCTGGTTCCTCCTGCTGAGCCTGTCTGCCCTCACATTCCTTTCTCCCTGTAAGAACCTTGTCATCAGGGAGATGTTACTGTGATACGTCCAAAGTAATAGGTCTCTCGTGAGCTCGTAAAGGAACGAGGAGTGCGTCCCTCCCTGTTTCCGAATGTAGGCAAGAGGGGTGGTGTTGGGCGTCAACTCGTCCCCGTACTCCTCAAGAAGAAGGTTAGTCAATCCCTTCTAGTTAGACAAACCTTCTCTTCCACTATATTCGTTATCCGAGTTTTTCCCTCTAACTCGGGTGGATCTAAAAGCGTCTCCGCTCTCCTTTTCCGAACATTCTTCTTCTTGCGGAAACAAAACTCCTAACAGGAGAGGGGCTAAGGGAATGATAATCCTTCCTCTTTCCCGCTCTAATATCTTGGAAGGCGTCATAAGCTTCGGCTTCTCTAGAATTTTAGAAGACTCTTCATGCTTACATGACGCTTCCCGTTTGCCAAGCGTCATGGATGACGTCTTTTGCTGACGTCTCGATGACGCTTCGCGCTTGGAAGATGCTCAGCTCTCCAAAGGCGTCCTCCTTGGCGTCATAATATTGGACGGAGCGTCATGTCTATGCTCCGTTTCCAATGACGCTTCGCTTCTAAAAGACGTCTTACTTCTCTCTGGCGTTACGAAACTCTCGTAAGCACCTGTTCTCTCTCTCGCACTAGACGCTTCTGTAAGACGTTTAGCCGTTTCCCGTTTTTTTCTGTATGACGCTGTCGTTGAACAGGTAAGAGAGGACGAGACTTCTTAATTGGAAGCGACACGTCCTTCCGACGTTGCGTTCGAGATGACAGTTGCTCTTGAACTGCTATAAATGATTACTCTTGACAGGCTTCTCCCACGTCCAGTGCATGACGTCTTTCGTCATCACTCGGTGGGGAAAAAAGGAAAGGGTACTTCCGCGTACACTTCAGGTGACGCTGACGCCCCCTTCGCTTCTTGCTAGAAGACGGAGAGTCATCTGAGAAACTCTCCGGACTAGAATCCCTGTCAGGCGTCATATGGCGCTTCAGCGGTTTCGACAAGTTCGATTCCCTCCACCCTCGTTTAGTGAGGGAGAGGGAGAGGACGAGAAACACTCGCGAAGGACGCTTTCTATAGTGCCCTTGAGCCGCCTGCAACGAAGCAGAGCTAGCTTAAGGAACGTCTGACTGTTGGGAGTTCCCCACAACCTCCTTAAGGCTTTCGACTTTCCTTCTCCTCTGTGTTCGTGAGCTTGGAAGAGGTCTAGGCTTGGGAGTGTCTCAGGAGCCTGGCACCTACTGGTGCTTGGAGGAGAAATGTTTCATTTTCCCTTTTTAAAGGGACGAAAGGCGGACCTACCTCTCTTCTCTGGAGCCTTCCTTCTTGCGGGAGGTCTGGAGATCGGACCACCTCGAAAGGGCTGCGTAGAAGTGCTAGGTCCTTTCTTGTCCGATACTAAAGCAGGTTTCTTCTTCCTAGCTGACTGCGTCAGAAGATCCTGCGTCGCCTTCTCAGTTAAGAGTGAGCCACGTCCTTCACTAACTTAGAAGGGAACAAATAGTTCGAAAGAGGTGCATATAGTAGAGCTGCCCTCTGCGCATACGAGACTGCCTTTGTTAAGAAGGCGCCCTACACTGTCCTTTTCTTCAAAAGACCTGCTCCAAATAATGCAGAGACTTCCAAAGATCCATCTTGTACTGCTTTGTCGATGCACGACAAAATGCATAACAGGGCTTCAGGTTCGATTCCCTGCGAATCGTGAGCTTTCTTGGACATCACCCCAAGGGACCAATCCAAGAAGTTGAAGACTTCCAATACATGGAAAAGTCCCTTGAGGAGATGATCTAGTTCCGAAATACTCCAAGTAATGCGGGCAGAATTAAGACTAGGACGCCTTGAAGCGTCAACTAACGTCGAAAAGTCTGCCTCTGTAGTAGAAGGGAGAGCGCTACCCATATCCTCCCCCGTCTTGTACCATATGCCTCTTTTCCCAGCTAACCTTTGCTTTTTGGAGGCATGCAAAATACTGTCCTGGTTAAGTCTTCCTTCGACTTCATCCAGGCGTCTAAGGCGTGTAAAGCCCGCTTCATCGAGATGGTGGGCTTCATCTTCAGAAAAGACGAAGTCTTCTTCACCTTCGCACTCGAAAAGAGCGAGCGCGGGAGAAGGAGGAGCAGCCGGAGTCAACTCGTCTCCGTATTCCTCCAGAAGCAGGGTAGTCAACACCTTATAGTTGGACAAGCTCTCTCTTCCAAGATCGTCATCATCCGAGTTTCGTTCGAACTCGTGATAATCCTGAGTTTCTGTTCTCCTTTCAGAACTTTCCTCTTCTGGGGGAGACAAACTCCTGATCGGAGAGGGGCTAAGGGAATGAAAGTCTTTCCTTTTTCCCGTTCTGATCGACTTGGAAGCGTCACAACCTGCGCTTCTCTCGCGCTTAGAAGACGTCCATGTATGACGCTTCCCGCTCTCCGAGCGTCATGTATGACGTCTCTTGTTGACGTTTAGATGACGCTTCGCGTTTGGAAGACGCTTCGCTTTCTAAGGGCTTCCTACTCGGCGTCACAATCTTGGACGGAGCGTCACGTCTAAGCTCCTCTTGATTTGACGCTTCACTTCTACAAGACGACTTCCGAGCAGGTGCGAGAGGACGAGACTTCTTAATAGGAAGAGTCACGTCCTTCCGACGGGGCGCTAAAACTCCCACAAGAGATGACAGTTGTTCCTGCACCGCCATCAATGTCTTCCTTGGACGCTTCTCCTACGTCTAGTGCCTGACGCCTTTCGTCATCACTCGGGGAAGAAGCATGATGGGGTACTTCCTCGTAAGCGTCAGGTGACGTTGACGCCACCTTCGCCTTCTTAATAGCCGACGGGGCGTCATCCGAGAAGCGCTCCGGGCTAGAATCAATGTCTTGCTTCATATGACGCTTCAGCGGTCTCGATAAGTTCGACTCCTTCCACCCTCGTTTAGGTGAGGGAGAGGGAGAGGACGAGAAACACTCGCGAAGGACGCTTTTTCTATAGCGCCCTTGAGCTGGCTGCCATGAAGCAAAGCTAGCTGAAGGGACGTCTGACCGTTGGGGATTCCCTCCGACCTCCTTAAGGCTTTCGACTTTCCTTCTCCTCTGGGCATGTGAGCTTGGAAGAGGTCTAGGCCTGGGAGCGCCGCAGGGACGATCAAACGCCCCCTCCACAAACACTGATAGGGCTCACTTCACTAAAATTTTCACTATCACTAGCCTTACCTTTCGAGTCCGCCATCTTGGACTTCATGTCTCGAATCGTCGCTTTCAGATTGGCGATTTCCGATGCCGCATCCGAAAAGACACTCTGAGAATGAGATTTATAGGGAGAATCTACAGTAGTAGGGTTAGAATTATTATTGAAAGGCTCAATAGGCCTTGAATTCACACCTTTCAGCCTTCTAACTCTATCCCTCTCTAACTTCTTCAAATAAGAAGTCAAAGTCTCCATTCTTCTGCATTCAAACTCTCGCATTCCTTACAAGTGTTAATAGCAGAACACTGCACCCCCCTACATTTACGGCATACAGTGTGAGGATCAACCGAAGCTTTCGGTATCCTCACCCTGCAGCCTACATTCACACATTCTCCACACTCACATTAGAATCAGACATACTGAGAAAAATCCAAAAGAGTTATTCCAAAAACAGCCCACAGTAGCGAATGCCAAAACACGATCCAAATACGTCACCAAAAGTCGAAAAACGATGATCAAAGTGTTGAAAAATGAATCCAAGTCAGGAGGTAATAACAACAATGTTGATACAACCGGCGACAGAGAAAATATGATAGAAAACGGGGATGGTTCCTAGTCCTGCCACCCAGGGCAGGCCGGGGTAGATCACCTGACCTACCTGTAGCGAGTGGCGCGAAATTTGAATTTCTGTCGGGGACGACGGAGTCTTAGCTATGTATATATCTGACAGGTAAGTGATTGTATGAAAATTCAATTTCCCTTGGTGGATAAAACGGGTGACCAGTCACTTGATTTTGATCTACCCACAGGAGTAGATAATGTGTGCTGCCTTGTTTCCAGATACGTATAAGTTAAGGCTGTGGTATTGTCCACATGGACTACCACTTCTGATAGTCTTTCTTTGTACAGCCACTATTGTAATTCCACTTTGATCTAAGTGGTGATCGTAAACACATAAGCTGACAATGCAATGGGAGTAGAGACTAATGATGGACTCTCCAAGAATGGGATGGCATAGCCCTCCTTCAGAACCTTGATGATCTGCAGCTCTGTTCCTTTGATCAGTCACTTTTCCCAAAACTCCAGGAGTCTGGTTCCTACTGCCGCATGAAGGACTTCGCTTTCACTTTTTGGGTAATGTCTTGGCTGAGCCCTTTTTAATGGACCTTACCGTGAAATGTACTTTGGAACAGGTCCTAAACTGAGATCTAGGTCTATCTCCACGAAAGGGTTGCTGCTGTAGGGGTGGGGCCGTCTTGGGTGCAAAGGCAGGTGAATCCTTGGGATGCTTGGAGGACTGAAAAAAACAGATCTTGCGTCAATTTCTTCTGAAGGTCAGACGAAATTTCCTTAACAGTGTCCTGCAGGAAGAGGTGAAGTTTGTCTAGAGGTGAAAATAACAGGGCTGATTCTGTGTCTGTGTGACTCCTTTAGTAGTAAAGGAGCACCAGGGATCTCTTTTTAAAGTACTTGTATTTCCCCAGTTATGACGGGGTTATGTCACAAAACCCCCATCGTTCCTTGAAAAAAAAAAAACTAACTTAAAATTAGCCTAGCCTTCTATCGGGTATACAGTACAATCTACATATATACGGTAGCCTAGCCTACACTATAACCTACAGCCTACCGTGGTTTTGTGACCATTAATGTATTTTTATACAGCAACTTCCTTACCAGTTATTACCATAATGTATTACCATACACAAGATAAAAATGTGTGGGCTATGTGTGAACTATAGACCTAGACTTGCCAAGGTGTTACAATCATAGAATCCATTTGCAAAAGTCAAATAGACTAATGAAGTTGTATTTCAGGTAATTGTTATGAAACGGTTATTTTACTTGCAGAATATCCCAATTTTTAAAAGTATGAAAACTGTATTTTTCTTAACGATCCAAACCTGAGGTCCTTTACAATATGAATGACTTGAGGCGAAGCCTGGAAACTGCTGCTGAACTTTCAAACAAGGTGGTTAGGCAGTTAACTACCAGTCCAGTAGTGGATGTAAACATTCCAATTTGCTTTACGCCCCAGGTATCAGAATGAGGGGTGGGTGGCATGAGGTGGGCACCAGTGTAAAGGATCTCAGGTTTGTATAGTAGTTAGGAAAAATACAATTTACTTTTAAAAATTACGATTTGTTCCTACACGATATACAAACCAAGGTCTTCTACAATAGGAATCAGAGTCAGTCTCTATGAACAAACTGAAGTTCACCACACCTGAGATTTTCTTCCCAGACAAAAGAGCGAGGAAAGGAAATCATGCCTCTGATGATTTGATCAGAGTAAAGGAACTGCAAGATCAAAGTCAGATTTCTGGGTTATTTCATATGAGGGAGGTAATGTAGCCTCATATGAAAAGCAAAATAAGACAATTGCAAATATTGAGTTTGTCTTATGTCAGGGCCTCCCCCCCCTCCTCCTTCTTTCCCACCATTATCCCTACATTAAGGGGTTGGTTGCCTGATGCGCCTTCTCCAAAGGCATCATACTTTTTTATACTAATCTAATCAAAGAAAATGGACTAGGAGCCCTTATGAATAGTTTCACTTGCATTGGCTGCCCAATCCAGCATGTAACGGTCCGTTTACTCTCTACCCGAGAGAAGAGAGTAAGATAAAAAGAGAGACAAAGGAAAGCCAGTCACTCCCACAGTTATTCTCACATTCATACTGTACATCTTAGGTGAGATGCAACTTGTCCTGTTAGAGAGAGCTGTGTAAGCTACACAACTTGAGCTGCCACCATCAGTCCCAAGGAAAAAGTGTCCAAGGACCTGCGGGCAGTATCCTGAAAGTAGAAAGTGAAGGTGGTCTAGTGCAACCACAACCCCACCTTCAGTACCTGATGAACCGACAGGTTCTTACGGAATGTGAGAGAAGGCCAATCAATACCCTGACCTCAGGAGCTCTCAGACGAACAGTACCGGTGTTGTCTTTGCCAACAGTATGAGTATGCTCTCCTGATTCTCACAAAGTCAGAAAGAATTAGTAGTATTCTTGGATACTTCTTTCTAGAAGCATCCACTGCTAATGAAGAGTCGCTGACAATCAAGCCAGAGATGTTGAATCTTCTTTGGATAGCGCTGTAGCACTCCAACAGGACAAAGCAGCATCTCATCTTGGCCATCACCAACTAAGTCCTCTAGGGATGGGATCATAAAGGACTCAAACATAGCATCAGGGACAGCTAGGTTCCGAGTCTTTGCTTTGAAATCCAGGACAAAATCGAGCATAACCAATCCCCATCCCCTAAAGTGTTTTATGCCTAAGGATAAAAGTTCATAAAGTTCTCCAACTCTCTTCGTTGATGCCAGGGCAAGCAAGAAAACAGTCTTAAGGGTCAAATCCCTGTCTGACAACTCTCATAAGGGCTCATAAAGTGCACAAGTCAGGTTCTTCAACATGAAAATCCCGTCCCACGCAGGAGGCCTGAGATCCCTGGGTAGTCAAAACCTTTCGAAACTTCTCATGAGCAAAGATATCTCTAGAGAGGAAGAGATATCTTCTAGAGAGAAGAGAATCTATGCCCTTCAGCTTTAAGACTAGGCCTAACACAGTCTTATAGCCTTTCTCAACTGAAAAAGAGAGAACCTATTCTCGGCGAAGGAAGAAGAGGAAGTCCGCAACATGCTGAAGAGTGACTCTGACCGAAGAGAGACCCTGTCTACAACACCAACCACAGAAGACTGCAACTTTCCCTGGTTGAACAGCCTTTCCATTATGTATGAGTGTTGGGATTACTCTGTCCTTATCACTTGATTCTGATGGCTGAGCTTGTCGACCACTGCATTCCTCTTGCCTGGAATGTACCTGGCCAATAGCTCTACCAAGTGGGCTATTGCCCCCTCGTGCAACTGCATCATCAACTGATGAAGTGAACAGGATAAAAGACTTATTTGGTTGGCAAAACCAATGACCTTTAGTTATGTTCCTGGAATTAAATTTGTACATTGATAAAATTTATGCTACTTACCAACACATGTTCCTGTAACAAGAGAAACAGATAGCAACTTCAAATTTTTGGTTGTAGATAAGGATTTAGAACGGATATGAGGTTAGGACAGGTAAAACAAGGAGAAGGGAGACATACGAATCACAGGTGTTTTGTTGCTAAGTTTTATGCAGGTGTTTTGTTGCTAAGTTTTATAACACTACTCTAGGCAATTGTACTTTGGAGTCTATGTTAACTTGTGTAAATGTGCGTCTCGCCTGCCTCTAAAAACTACAGGGCCCCCCAAAAAATCCTGCCTTTCACTCCCTAAATCAATTTCTTTACTAACCTTGAAAAAACAGTTGAATCTCTATATTTATCAAATCAATCTAGTAGTATTGGTGAAAGTAATCAAATTTTAAATGCTAAGTAATATGAATCAAAGTATTTAAAAATGCAAAGAATTTTGCTCACTAAAGAAAAGAGTATAGTTATTTGTAACTCTTAGCAGTGACTAAGTAAGAAAGTTGATATTATTATGTACAAAAAATTTACAACATATATGAAGGTGAAATACTTGTCTTTAGTTTTACTGTTGGTTTTGGGCTTTCGGGCACAGGAATCACTAGAACTCTACAAGACAGAGTCCTTTTTTTCATGTAAGGAGCCTCTGACAAGTCTCACTATGAGAGCCTTACCACGTTGCAGTTCCATCTGGCGACAGTACTTGCCAGTATGGATCACACAACAAGCAGGAATGTTGGGACACTTTTTTCCCCTCATTGAAAAGCTTTAAGTTAGCCTGGTTGAACATTGTTCCTCTGGCCATAATAAGCCACCATCCTTATTGAATGTGGTAATCAGCTAACTTTAAAAGTAGGTAAGAATTACAGTGGACCCCCCGTATTCGCGTTCTCCGGATTCGCGGACTCACACATTCGCGGATTTCTCTCAGGAACGTTTCCCCGCATTATTCGCGGAAAAATTCATGCATTCGCGGTATTTTTCTATGAGAAATATCCAAAAATTCCTGGGTTTTTTTATCAATTTCATCATAAAATGCACTTTTTGTGATAAACTGAAAAAAAACCAAGTATGAAAATTTTTAGTAGTGGTTTTTCTTGAGTTTTAACTAACAAAATAGGCTGTTTTTAGCGTTTTTAAAGGAATTCCAAACATTCACGGATTCCAACTATTCATGGGGGGGCCTGGTACGCATCCCCTGCGAATACGGGAGGACCACTGCATTCCCAATTATGTATGATCATTTTTATTATAAAATTAATCATTTGGATACTTGAGTACTGCTGAAGAGGAAACCCACGCAGCCTCCCCACATCTTCGTGGGTGGTCATGAAGAACTCTTGACAAGAACACAAACATTCCAGTGCCACTTGGTGGGAAACAAGTGACTGCAGAGACAGTCCTAGCAGGTTAGCCAAGCATTATTTTTCTTACTTTTTATGCTGATCGCACTTAATGTCGCAAAGATATAAGCTAACTTTAACAGTAGGTAAGTATCCGAATAATTACTTTTATTATCCAAAGTAATTTTTTTATAATACTGCATAATTTAAAAATACAGCAAAACAGCATAAACTATGACTTCCAATTTAACTCAGGAATGTAAACATAAAAAAAAATTATACTTATATACCACATATTAAAATCCAATTTACATATGAGTCTAGATACGAACGACTGCTCAAAACGTAACTTGCTTGTAAGCTGTGCATGACTGTATTTAAACCAATGTTGAAAGTACATCCTTCAATAAGTACAATGGTTAAAAACATAAATTAATAGTGATGATAAGTTTTGTTTACTGACTTTGTTAGCATAACCGTATTCAAATAATCAAACTTAACAATTCCAGATTTTAAAGTTCACAAGATTGTCCTCAAATAATTACAATGAGAAATATGCACCAAATAGGATGGGAGTTTCACAAGGGCCCTGACCAGGTAAGATGAGACATCTTAGGTTATTAAGGTAAGGTAACTTAGGCTGTATCCGTGAAAGTACCATCACACACTATTTTACAATATTAAGGGGATCCAGGAAGGACAATGGTCCCCCTAACTAAATAGGAACCAGGTTAACCTAGCTAAAGATGAATTTCTGTTGGTACCATTCCATATTCTTTTCCCGATACAAAATTTTTCTCCCCCAACCCTACAGTTAGGTTTAGACTAGAGAAGATCAGATTAAATGTTTCCTTGCAATTGCCAAGCCTTATTGATTTCTAAAACCCCCTAGTAACTGTCACACTGACAGAGGCATTTCAGAAGCACAAAAAATGATATTGTTAAACTACAATAAAGTTTTGTACATACTTACCTGGCAGATATATACTTAGCAATAGTCTCCGACGTTCCCGACAGAATTTCAAATCTCGCGGCACACGCGACAGGTAGGTCAGGTGGTCTACCTTACCCGCCGCTGGGTGGCGGGTATACGAACCAATCCCCCTTTCCTGTCAGATTTTCTCTTCCACCTGTCTCCTGAGGGGAGGCTGGGCGGGCCATTAGACGTAATATTATCTGCCATGGTAAGTACGTGACAAAACTATTGTAGTTTAACATATCATTTTTGTACATGACTTTCCTGTCAGATATATACTTAGCTGATTGGCACCCTTGGTGGAGGGTAAGAGACAGCTAAACATAAAGGAAAGAAGGGAAACGACTGGTGTTGTAGGATATAAAAAACTTGGTTCTTACCTGTTCAGGCAGAAGACTTCATTGATACTGTCTCTGAGTCTGCATTGCCTGGAGAGCTACAGCTAGGACGTGAACCTGTTGCTGAAAGACTCTCGGATCTACACCGGGATATCTGATCCCTTTGTGGTAGAATCCAAGTCGGATCCTGTTAAAGGGAACTCGTCCCGCTTACTTAACAGGTTCCTAACCACTACTACTGCAAGGAGCCACACTCATCAGACCACCTAACCAAACTACTTAGGGTTAGTACTACGACATAAAGAGATGCCTCCCTGCATCCTCTTTCAGACAATCATAAACAACAAAAACAAGACATAGGGTAAAAAATATATACATCTAATAAGGATGAGTTCCAGCTCCCTGCCCCAGCACCGAATCCGCCGATACGTAAGGGCCCAAGGCGAAGCATTTTTCATAAGGGATTTTCACATCACGCAAGTAGTGGTTTGCAAAAACCGAGTGGCATCTCCAGAAGGTTGCCTCCATCAGGTTCCGCACAGACATATTCTTGTTAAAAGCAAGCAAAGTCGCAATGGCTCTCACTTCGTGGGCTTTTATCTTAAGAATCTTAAAATGGTCTTCCTTACAAGAAACATGTGCTTCTTTAATGAGGTTTCTTAAGAAGAAGGACAGGGCATTCTTCAATAGGGGTTGAGTAGGGTCCTTTACGGAGCACCAAAGGACCTCTTGATTGGCCTTCAGTTTGCTCTTTCTCTTAAGGTAATATTTTACCATCCTCACGGGCAAAGAGTTCTCTCAGGCTCTTCCCCTACAAGAGAAGATAACCCACGAATCTCGAATATCCTGGGCCATGGATTTGATGGGTTTTCGTTCTTTGCCAGAAACCCAGGGAGGAAAGAACAAACCATAGAATCCTCCTTAAATCCAACATTGCCCTCAATCGCTTGAAGACTCACTCACCCTCTGGCAGAAGCAAGAGCCATAAGGAACAGAGCCTTCTTAGTCAGGTCCTTGAACGAGCTGAACTAGGGGGTTCAAATCTAGATGATCCGAGAAACTGAAGAACCACGTCTAAATTCCAGTTCGGTGTATTAGGAGACTGCTTCTTCACTGTTTCAAAAGACCTAATAAGGTCATGCAGGTCCTTATTCTCAGATAAATTGAGGCCTCTGTGTCTAAAGATGACCACATGCTTGCTTCAGGAATAGAAGGAAATCCGCAATCTGGGTCACAGAGGTACTGGAAGAGGAAACGTTATTCCTCTTGCACCACCGTCTGAAGACATCCCACTTCGACTGGTATACTCGTAAGGTGGAAGACCTCCTAGCTCTAGCGATTGCTTTAGCAGCTGTTGATGAAAAGCCTTTTGCTCTGACCAGACTTTGGACAGTCTGAAGCCAGTCAGACTGAGAGCGGGGAGGTTTTTGTGGTACCTGTCGAAGTGGGGTTGTCTGAGTAGATCGCTCCTTAGAGGGAGCGATCTTGGAAGGTCTACTAACCATTCCAGTACCTTTGTGAACCATTCTTGGGCTGGCCAAAAGGGAACAATTAATGTCATCCTGGTCGAATCTGACTCTGCGAACTTCTTTAGAGTTATCCCCAGAATCTTGAAGGGGGGAAACGCGTAAACGTCGAGTCCTTTCCAGTCGAGAAGTGCGTCTATCCCTATTGCCCCTGGATCCGAGATGGGAGAGCAGTAAAGATCCAGTCTCGTGTTTCCTGATGTGGCACATAGGTCTATAAGTGGCCTGCCCCACAACTTCCAAAGGCTCTGGCATACATCTTGGTGCAGAGTCCACTCTGTGGGAAGGACCTGATCTTTCCTGCTGAGGAGATCTGCTCTCACATTCCTCTCTCCCTGCATGAATCTGGTGAGAAGCTTGATTCTCCTTTTCTTCGGCCCACAGAAGAAGGTCTCTTGCTGTTTTGTTACAGAGAGAAGGAATTGCGTTCCCCCCTGTTTCCTGATGTATGCCAGAGCCGTGGTGTTATCCGAGTTGATCTGCACTACGGATTTTCTTACGTTGGATTTGAACGCTCTCAGAGCCAACCACACGCCCATCAGTTCTTTCTGTTGATGTGCCAGGACACCTGGTCCCCCACCCAGGTACCTGAAACCTCCTGGTCCCAGAGTCGCCCGCCAACCTGTCTCCGACGCGTCGGAGAACAAACACTAGGTTGGGGTTCTGCGATTGCAGCGACAGTCCCTGTGTAAACTTGTTGGGATCTGCCCACCATGCTAGTTCCTCCTTGACTTGTTGAGAAATGGACAGGGAGAACGTCAAATCCTGAGAATGACGACTCCAATTCTGATGGAAGAAAAGAATTGGAGAGCGGTCTCAGGTGCAACCTTCCTAGGGAAACGAATTGCTCCAGCGAGGAGAGCGTCCCAAGCAGACTCATCTACTCCCTTGCTGTGCATACTTCTTTCCCTAAGAAGGTTGTTACTTTCTCGAGTCCCCGGGCTATCCTTTCCTGAGACGGAAAAGCCCGAAAACTCTGAGAGTTCATCTGGATCCCCAGATAAACACACTCTTGATCGGGTACTAAACTTGACTTCTGGAAATTGACCAGAAGCCCCAACGAACTTGTCAATTCCAGGGTTTTCTGTAAGTCCTTCAGACAACGCTCTTTTGAATTGGCCCTTATAAGCCAATCGTCGAGGTATAGGGATATCCTCACCCCTTCCAGATGAAGCCATTGCGCTACATTTCTCAAGATCCCCGTGAAGACTTGGGGGGCCGTCGAGAGGCCAAAGCACAAAGGGCCCTAAATTGAATTGGAAAATTCTTCCCCCATCATGAATCTGAGGTACTTCCTCGAGGAAGGATGGATCGGTACGTGGAAGTAAGCGTCCTGCAAGTCCAAGGACACCATCCAGTCCCCTGGACGCAGCGCTGCCAACACCGAAGAAGTGGTCTCCATCGTAAATTTCTTCTTTTCTACGAAGAAGTTCAGGGCACTTACGTCCAACACCGGTCTCCATCCCCCTGAGGATTTCGGAACTAGGAAAAGGCGGTTGTAAAAGCCTGCTGAATGATGTTCTGTCACTAGTTCGATCGCCTCCTTTTCCAGCATCTGATCTACTGCTAGTTGGAGGGCCTGGTTCATGATGGGGTCCCTGTATCTGGCCGTCAACTCCCTTGAAGGGAGGTCTTGAGGTGAAAGGGATGAGGTACCCCTTCTTCACGATTGAAAGGGTCCAAGGATCTGCGCCTTTCTGGGCCCAGACTTCTGCAAATCGTAAAAGCCTGGCGACCACCGTTGTCTGAAGGACTTGAGTCTTATTTGGAAGACTTGATTGACTTAGAAAAAGTCTTCCCTCTTCTACTGGGTCTGCGACCTCTGAACGAGGCGGGTCTTGATGTAGAAGCCCCTCGAAAGGGTTCCTGAGTAGTCGACTTCTCCTTCTTCGTCTTGGTCGTGAAGGAGGGACGAGGCTTCCTTGCAGACTGGGCCAGAAGGTCCTGCGTAGCCTTAGCTGAGAGTGCCTTCAAAATGTCCTGTATCAGATGTTTAGGAAACAGTTGTGCGGAGAGGAGAAAACAGCAACGAAGATCTCTGCGCATGGGAGACGAACTTCGTCAAGAAGGAGCAAAAGACTGATCTCTTCTTTACGACGCCCGCCCCAAACAGTGAAGCGATTTCGCTGGCTCCGTCCCTTACTGATTTATCCATGCATGAAAGCACACAATGCAGGTCTTCCGGAGAGAAAGACTCTGGCACTTGTGTCTTCTTAGCTAAGACTCTGAGCAACCAATCAAGAAAGTTGAATACTTCCAGCACTCTGAACATGCCTTTCAGAATGTGGTCTATCTCATTCATGGCCCACGTTGTTTTAGCCGAGTTCAGAGCTGACCTTCTCGTGGCATCTACCAACGCCGAAAAGGACGGGAGACCCAGCCCCAAGGGCTCTCCTGTCTCATACCAAAATCCAGTCCGTCCGGAAAGCTTCGACGGAGGGAAGGCGAACACAGTTTTCCCCGCTTCCTCTTTGGAGCGCATCCAGGATCCAAAACTCCTAAGCGCCTTCTCATGAAAGTGTCAGCTTCATTCTCACGCACGAAGACGCTTCGTTGTCTTAGCCGTGGAGAACAACGAGTGCGGAGAAGGAGGAGCCAGCGGGGGCTAAGGGAATCCCCATGGAAATCCTGAAGAAGCAGCTCTGTGAGCTTCTTGTAAGAAGAAACTGCTGCCGAGGTATTCGCTTCTTCATCTGAACCTTCCTGGCCTTCTTGAAGAGGAGAGAGTGGAGGATCCTTAGAAGAGTTTCTTGCAGGAGCAGAGCATGAGGTTGGAGAATGTCGTCTCGAAGGAGGAGTCAAATCCACAGGAGAGCAGCAAGTCGAAACCGAAGGGTGCCTATCGACCTGGCTGTCTAAAAAATCGGACTCCCTCTTCGTGGAAGCCGAAATCTTGACTGCAGGAGAGGCAGGGCTCCTGTCACGTGAAAGATCACGTTGATCAACAGGGCACTTACGAGAGGGAGAGCGCCTACAAGAATCCTGGCGCCTATCGCGAGAGAGCGGCTGCTAGGCGCCGAGCGCCTATCAGGAGCAGGGCGCTTGAGAGGCTCTTGACACCTACTAGCGGAGAACGGCTGCTAGGCGCTGAGCGCCTATCAGAAGCAGGGGCACTTGAGAGGATCTTGACGCCTACTAAGCGGAGAACGGTCAGGAGTAGGTCGCCTCGAGAACGATGAGCGCCTACCAGGAGAACGAAGAACTCGAGGCTCTTGGCGCCTCTCCACAGAACAGCTTCCATGAGAAGGACGCCTACCAGGTGCAGGGCTTCTCCTAGACTCTTGACGTCTGACGGGAGAGGAGCGACTTACAGGAGAAAGCGCCTACTCGGCACAGGGTCCGAAACTCGAGGAGAGTGGTAGCCAGGTGATGAGCACCTACTCGTAGAAGGGCGCCTTCTAGGCTCTCGTAGATGATGAGGAGAAGAACGACGAGACGGAGACAATGAAAGGAGCCTGCTCTGTCCTGAGCGCCTCTCTTCTCTAGGACGCACACTAGAGGAAGAAGGATGAGTCGGAGAGGAGTGCTTACCAGAAGCAGGAATCCGATACGGAGAAAAACCGTTGCCATCCAAAGAGCGCCTGTCCGAAGTCTGGCACCTCGACGCTTCTGAGAGAGAGCCAGGTGAGTGATGCCACTCGCGTGAACTCCGACGCTCGGCTGAAACCTCCCCATACGAAGGAGATTCGTAGACTACGATTGGAGAGCGATCCTTCGAAGAAAAAGCGTCTAGATCTCTTAACTGGGAGAGATACGTCCTTCCTCCTGCGAGATCTTGAGGCCAAAGAGTCCGCCAGGGCCGAGATCTGAAGCCTGGAGTCCCACCAGAACTCGAGTCAGCGAATCAACAGGATCTTCCTCCGAAGCAGCCGCAGAGCGAGGAGGCGGGTGTGAAGATGGGCGATCGCAGGTATCTCCTGGGTCCTCTTCACTTCCAAAGATGTCTCTTCAGGAAAGTCTTCTGGACTGGAAGCCAAATGGAACTGAAGGCGCCTTCCAGGCCCTCTTCAACGGGCGAGACGCATCCGGAGAGTTCCAACCGCGTTTCGGAGAGGGCGAAGAAGACGAGGAGAGACACTGGCGTAAGATCTCCTCTTGACACGATCCGAGGCAGCCTGGGAAGTACTTCAGGATCTGCCGAGGGGACGCCTGACCGGTGGGGGCTCTCCCTAGCCCTCCTGCGGTGTTCGACTTTCCACCTCCACTGGAACTGGGAGTCTGGAAGAGGTCTAGGCCTAGAGGCACTAAGGAGCCGGTCAGACGCAACCCTCCACATCACTGGGGGGGACACTGCACTTATCACCAACACTATCACTCTTACCTTGTTCTAGCAGGCGAATCTTCTTCTCCATAGATTGAATGGTAGCCTTTAAAGCCGCCGCCTCGAAGACGAATCTTCGGCTTCGGCATGGGGAGCAGGGACTGAAACCTGGGAGGAAGGTTCTAAATCTACATTAATGTTAGTTTCCGATTCAATCTCACTCACTCTCGACCTACTAGAACTCCTAGAGGAAGCTTTACGAACTCTATCTTGTTCTAACTTTCTAATGTAAGAAGAAAGAGCCTTGTACTCATCCTCATTCAGAACCTCACAGTCTTTACAAGGGTTACTAAATGCACATTCATTCCCCCTGCATTTCACACACACGGTGTAAGGGTCGACCGAAGCTTTCGGCAACCTCACCTTACAACCCTCAAACCGAACATACCCTAAACAAAACAGGAGTTTTTTGGTTACAGATCTATGTCAGACATTATTCAAGAAAAATCCAGCGCAAAGTCAAAACCAGTCCAAAAACAGCGTATGCCAAGCCAAACAGAGCGAATACGTCACCAAAAAGGTCCAAATTAATCTCCAGGCAAGCGAGAATCGAAAAGTCTATCGAGAGGAAACGACAACAGTTGTTATCGTTCCGGGCGACAGAGAAAATCTGACAGGAAAGGGGGATTGGTTCGTACACCCGCCACCCAGCGGCGGGTAAGGTAGACCACTTGACCTACCTGTCGCGTGTGCCGCGAGATTTGAAATTCTGTCAGGAATGTCGGAGACTATAGCTAAGTATATATCTGACAGGAAAGTTTCATGTACAAAAATAAATATTTTGTTTGTATTTACATAAATAAAAAGTACAAATGCAAATGATGAGGATTTACAAAACATGGTTTCATGAGATGGATATCACTAATTACCATATAATTACCTCAGAGAAATAACACTTAGACTAATCTGGTATTGTTATTAGGGTGGTAGGTGACAAATGAAAATTTAGCTAATAACATAATATTAACCTGAGTGAGGTGACAGAATAACCTTTGCCTTCTTTCAACATGTTCCAATGTCCTATCAAACAATTGGTAGTTTTGATGCAAAAGTCCTATCAGCCAAGTGGTACAGTATATTAGACAGTAAAGTATACAAAAAACACCTCTGTATCCAATGATAAATACCTATTATACACAAAATTCATTGCTTAGCTAACTATTAGGGGGGCAAGAGACATTAAACATGTACCTTTTAGCTATAATTCTAGCTGTGTGTAATGCTAAAGAAAAACAATAATTGCCCCCTTGCCAGATAGGATACGGTGTGTCAGGTTAGGGTAAATTTCAGTAATTCAATTTAATGAGTAATGATTTATGGTGATTCATGCCACTCTAAGTCAAGTTAACATGGGGATTGACTGGTTAGTAAAAACCCTGCTCCAAAGGTATAGGTTACACTAAGCTTGGGAAGCTTTGGTTAGGATGAATTCCTGCAATTAGCCTGGCCAAATCTTTTTACCTTACAATGTATTTTGCAATGGATCCTGATTTTAGACATGAAACATGTAGAGGAAACAACCGAGTGGACTAGTTCATCCAGTTTTGGCCACGTGCAGATCCACCCTCCGAAAAAGTACTTTAACACGTCCAGACACCGGAGATGGGAACCAGTCACAAGTCATTGGTGGTGAGAGAACACCTCAAGACCTCTACTCTTCTTTCGAAGTATTTTCTCCAAAGTTAGAAATTAAGGTCATATTTTAAGATTAAACAGAGGTTAATGAAAGTCTAGCCATGCGCAGTGCAAACATACCTCCATGACGCTTTCAACATTTTTACTTAAAACACCAAAAATGTAGAAGATTGACAAACACCACTTGTACCCATAGACGCTGGGGCACTTTCTTCACATCAATCGTAAACAATGACAACATCCGTATGGCATCCAAGGAAACTCATGATTTTTCGGTAGAAAGAAGAAGAAACGTGTACCAGATAATTATTTAAATAAATAGTTAAACATCAGTATAAGATCATGAATTGCATAAATTTTTTTACATATTCATGATAATTAATTTCAAAATATTCGTTGTTGAAAATATAACTATACTACTCTGTTTTTTTCCATCTGTCCATCCACCTGTAGTCTTTGTGCATGGTAACACTGCGTCCCGGGCTTTAAATAATATTCTATTTCGAATATTAACGGTGTAATTCGCATACAGTAAATTATTAAAATACTTTTCAGTTGCAAATGTAAACCCAGATATCCTTTTATTTGCCTATAACTTATACTTAGCTTAACTATTTAAAGCACGGGATGCAGTGTTACCATGCGAAAACACCACAGGCGGATGGACAGGTGAAAAAAAAAAAAAGTATAGGTTCTTGACTCAAATATCAACAGTTTTGCTGTGAACAGTACCTATGGTGTTGTTCGCGCTCTTCTATTGTTTATCAGTGTTGCCAATTGGTATGTGTTTACCCTCCAAACTGGGTATAAGACTTACACAAAACCGGGGAAATGAGTGAAATTAGCATATCTATTTGTAGTATATATACATATTAGAGCAATTTTATCATTATTGCATCACTATGACAACTAGAATTAATGGAAACAGTTTGTAAATGCATCAACATATGTGTGAAGCTCCACTAAATTGGCAATGAGGAAATTTTGTCATTCCTAGCATGCAACCATTAAAAGTTACATTTATTTCTGGCATACAATTACAGTAGTACCTCGAGATACGAAAGGCTCAACTTACGAAAAATCCAAGTTACAAAAGCAAAGACGAAAAATTTTACTGCTCTACATACGAAAAGTTTCTGAAAGTCCGAGATTCGCCCCATAACAATTTTGAAACTCGCGCCGCAAGCCGCCATCTTAGTTATAGTAGACTCGCCACCATCCTCCTACTCTACCCATTGGTTCCTGATGCTAGCCAAGCCATGAATCCTTCTCTCTAATTGGACAGCATCCCTCCCATCATGCATCTTCTATACATACGTACTACGTGTTGGCGTGCTTTTCGGCCACTTCGCACCTAAACTTTACCGTACACAATCGGCATTCGTTCGCTCCAACGATTTTGTTTAGTAACGTAAATTCGTTAGTGATTTCGTTGCAGTACGTACATATTATCGTGTTGTGCTACTTTATCGTGTTGTGAGAATGTAACTTAATTACGTACAGTACATAGAGTCATGGGTCCCAAGAAAGTTGCTGAAGTTCACAGAAAGAAGAGAATGCTTTCTATGGAGACAAAAATGGAGATAATAAAAAAGTATGAAGCTGGCTTGCGGTTGAGTGTGATCGCTAAGGAATACGGCCGAAATCCGTCGACGATAGGCACCATCCTTAAGCAGAAGGAAGCCATCAAAGCAGCTACACCTTCCAAGGGCGTCACTATTTTGTCCAACAAGAGGAGCCACGTGCATTATGAAATGGAAAGGCTGCTTCTTGTATGGATCGAGGACAAAGAAATCGATGGCGATACGATAACCGAGACGGCAATCTGCCAGAAGGCCAGCGCTATTTTCGGCGATTTGATTGCCCAAGCCAAAGACGACGGCGGAGAGGGGACATCAATGGCAACCCCAGAGTTCAAGGCTTCTCAATGGGTGGTTCGAAAATTCGTAAACGGACTGGCATCCATTCGGTGGTGACGAAATTTGAAATTACGTAAACGAATAAAAAAGTAAAACGAAATGTAAAAATCAAAAAAAGACAAAATTAAATTTTTATTTTGTTTTTAAGTTTTTTGTAAAGTTAAGTGTTACAGTTTTGTTAATGTGTTTTGTAAAGTTTAGTTTGTTTTTTGACATTTTTTTATGTGTTTCGTAAAGTTAAGTGTACGTATCTGCCGTTTGTCCTCCTCCTCCTCCTCCTCTGCCGCCACTTTCGGAGATAGCCTCACTCGAAAGGTAAGCTTCGACATTTTACGTTACAGTAATAATATTTCTTGTGCACTAATATACACTTTATTTACAGGTTTGGATTTTTATTCTTAATTTAGGTATTGAATGGTCCAAATTGTTGTAGTATTTCATTGTTTATAGGTCAATTTAGCTTTATTATGAAATTTAATGGGGTGTTTTTGGAGGGCTTGGAACGGATTAGCCATTTTACATGTAAAATGTGTTCCAAGATACGAAAAACTCATTATACGAAGGCCGCCTCGGAACGGATTAATTTCGTATCTCGAGGTACTACTGTATTAAAAATAAAAAAGTCAAAATAGTAATATAGACTTAAATCAATGAAAAGTGCTAGCAAAAAATAAAATACAAAAGTTTTGTCATAAACCTGTCGTCTGCTCAGTGATGGTTTTCGGCAGCCACATGTTCGGGGTTATTTTGGTTGCAAAAAGGGGAAAATAGACATGAATTAAAACAAACATTTTGAAGCAACATAAAGTAAAGTTAAACTAAATAATGAGTAAAGTAAACAGTTAAGGGAATAAAGCTTTGCACCTTATAAAAAGTGTAGTGTGCCCGCAACTGTGTTTGTGGAGAGAGCGCTTAGGAATCAGGAACGGCAACGTAGTTCAAGTGCAATTTAGAGCAAATTAAGACCTACATGTATATAGTAATTACAATCAAACAAGCACTGTGGAGTTTCAGTTGTGATGGCAATAAGGTAAAACCACCGATTACAAGGTAAAAATGAATTTCAATTCAAAACATGACCCCAGGAATAATAAGTTTCATACTTTCACTAATATGTAAGCAACAAAATGTTGTTTTATTGTGCTGATTACAACTGCAATCTTGAGTAAGATCAATAAACGTTACATATAGGGTAAACAATCACGGACGATCCACCATCAAGGTGACCGGGTCTTATTCACTTGATATTTAATTGGTGAAACAAGAATACAATTACAACTCCAAGCATACCATTCAAAAGATTGAAGTTTCATCAACATACTAATGCGATATATGAAAGCCCCATACGAACTAAAATAAGCATGTGACACTCTTCATAAAATATTTTTTCAAGGCAGTTTTGAAATCCAAAATGGCGGCTATCGTGTGGCTGGCCTGTCTAATCTCAGACTGTCCACCATCTTTCCCAGCACTCATTTGAACAATGTTAGCGTATATATGTAACGTTTATTGATCTTACTCAAGATTGCAGTTGTAATCAGCACAATAAAACAACATTTTGTTGCCTATATCAGTGAAAGTATGAAACTTGTTATTCCCGGGGTCATGGTTTGAACTGAATTCATTTTTACTTTGTAATCGGTGGTTTTATCCTTACTGCCATCACAACTGAAACTCCACAGTGCTTATTTGATTGTAATGGCTATACACATTATTGGTCTTATCCACTCCAAGTTGCACTTGAACCAGGTTGCTGTTCCTGGTTCCTTGGTACAAGGAAAAGTGTCATTATTCTTTACGATAAGTGATTCACGATACCCTTATAAATTACGGCACTAGGTGAAATACACTATAGCAAAATCTCGTTCTGATAAAAGTGTTTGTTGCAGAAATATTGCCAAAAATCGTGCTTGCCCTGTCTCTGAAACCCATAGTAGGTATGCTGCTTAGTTGTCAATCAAGTTTTCTGTAATCAAGTATTTTTTACAAGCTAGCTATTGTATAAATTGGTATTTTTCTCAATCAAAACATATGCTCCTCAATGCTAACTTTCCTCTTTTAACGACTTTCTGGTCTTTGCAAATTCGGCCCAGGAAGCGAAAGCGATTGTGTCACACTACGGCGGTAATCTGGCAGTAAAACATCTTCATATATCCAAAAAGTAAATAATAAAGATATATATGCCCATTACGATATAACAATTACACGAATAGCTGATAACAATCTGCAGGAATAACTGGTAAACTGTTCTGCAAGAAAGTTGAGTATAGCAATTCATGTACAATAGGTACGAAAGTCAAGATGTCGTAACGTCATAATACAGGACTTAAAAGAACGTTCTGATTCCAAAAAATAATTACTTAAATTTGAGTCAGAAACGAGTTATTTTTTCAATAATGAATATTTTAAAATTAATCATCATAAATATGTAAAATATTGATGTTTTACTATTAATTCAAATAATTATCTAGTGCACACTTCGTCGTCATCTTCTACCAAAACAGTAGTTTCCTTAAAAACGTCGTGGTCATGGACCGTGTTCCGATTGTTGTGATGAAAGTGCCCCAGCGTTTATGGGTACAAGTGGTGTGGAGATTTATCACAGGAAATGGGAAGTTTGTTGACACAAGCGACTCCGCAAACATCGAGATGGCGTCAATCTTCTAAGTTATTTAACATAAGTAAAAATTTCGAAAGCGTTTTGGTGAAATTTGCACTGCGTTGGCCACCCTTTTCACTACCCTCTGTTTAAAGCTTTAAATTTGGCCTTAATTTCTAACTTTGGAGAAAATACTTACTTCGATAGGAGAGTAGGCCTTTAGCTGCGTCTCTCACCAACAACAAGTTGCAACTGATGAACATCTCCGGTGTCATTACGCGTTATAGGGGGAAACACCAGCGACTACCAACCCTCATCACGGTGGACAGGTCTTATTCACTCGATATTTAAATGGTGAAACAAGAATACAATTACAACTCCAAGCATACCATTCAAAAGATTGAAGTTTCGTCAACATAATGTGATATATGAAAGCCCCACACGAACTAAAATAAGCATGTGATGCTCTTCGTAAAATATGTTTTCAAGGCAGTTTTGAAATCCAATATGGCGGCTACCGTGTGGATGTACAGGTTCTGATCAGTGACGAACACCATCTTTCCCAGCCTTCCCAGCACTCATTTGAACAATGTTAGTGTATATACGTAATGTTTATTGATCTTACTCAAGATTGCAGTTGTAATTAGCACAATAAAACAACATTTTGTTGCCTATATTACTGAAAGTATGAAACTTTTTATTCCCAGGGTCATGGTTTGAACTGAATTCATTTTTACCTTGTAATCGGTGGTTTTTATCCTTACTACCATCACAACTGAAACTCCACAGTGCTTATTTGATTGTTATTATGCACATTTTGGTCTCAATTCACTCCACACTGCACTTTAAACAAGTTGCTGTTCCTGGTTCCTAAGCGCACGCGCCACAAACACAGTTACAAACAGCAGATGACGAAACTGCAAAGTTTTATTCCCTAAATTGTTTACTTTACTCATTATTTAGTTCAACTTTACTTTGTTATTTAAAAATTTTAATTTAATTCATGTATATTATCCCTTTTTTGCAACCAAATTACCAAGAAAAATTACAGATATTTCTAAAGTAGATACAATCCAATGTTTCTAACCTTGTCGTACATCTGGCTGCCGAAAACCATAGAGGAACGACTACGGATAAGTGGATTATATATATATTTTTTTTCCTTTTTTGTTTTTGCTAGCACTTTTCATTAAGTCTATATTAGTATTTTGATTTTCTTTAATAACTGTATGCCAGAAATAAATGTACAGTGGACCCCCTGTATTCGCGTTCTCCAGATTCGCGGACTCACACATTCGCGGATTTCTCTGGGGAACGTTTCCCTGCATTATTCGCGAAAAATTCGCGCATTCGCGGTATTTTTCTATGATAAATATCCACAAATTCCTGGTTTTTTTGATGAATTTCATCATAAAATGCACTTATTGTGATAAAACTATTAAAAAACCAAGTATGAAAATTTTTAGTGGGTTTTTCTTGAGTTTTAACTACAAAATAGGCTGTTTTTAGCATTTTCAATAGGGGTTCCAAACATTCGCGGGTTCTAACTATTCACGGGGGGGGTCTGGTACGCATCCCCGCAAATACGGGGGGGACCACTGTAACCCTTAATGTTTGCATGCTAAGAATGGCAAAATCATCGTTGCCACATTAGTGGAGCTCCACACATACGCCGATGCATTATTATAAACGGTTTCCATGAATTTTAGTTCTCATAGTAATGCAATAATGATAAAATTGCTCTAATATTTATGTATATATACTTTCAATACATAGACTGATTTCACCAATTTCCCCGAAAAAATGCCAATTGGCAACAGAGAGAGAGAGAGAGAGAGAAAGGAAAGCGAAGGAAGGAAGGACTGGGGTGGCGGGTGGGGGGGGAGGGTAGGTGGAGCTTTTTACGCGTGTTCGTATCCATTTCTGGATAATGGAGTTTTTGTCTCTTGGTACAAGGACAAGTGTCATTATTCTTTATGATTAGTGATTCACGATACCCTTATAAATTACGGCACTGGATGTAATGCACTACGTATAGTAAAATCTCGTTCTGATGTGAGTGTTCGTTACAGAAATAGGTATCGCCCAAAAACGGGCTTGCACTGTCGCTGAAACCCATAGTAGGTATGCTGCTTAGTAGTCAATCAAGTTTTTTGTAATAAAGTATTTTTTACAAGCTAGCTATTGAATAAATTTGTATTTTTCTCAATCAAAACATATGCCCCTCAATGCTAACTTTCCTCTTTTAACGACTTTCTGGTCATTGCAAATTCGGCCCCATAATTTCTTATGGTGCAAAAACAGAGGCCCAGGGACCGAAAACGATTGCGTCACACTACGGCGATAATCCGGCAGTAAAACATCTTCATATATCCAAAAAGTAAATAATAAAAATATATATATGCGCATTACGATTATAACAATTACATGAATAGCTGATAATCTGCATGAATAACTGGTAAACTGTTCTGCAAGAAAGTTGAGTAAAGCAATTATTTACAATAGGTACGAAAGCCAAGATGTCCTGACGTCATAATACAGGACTTAAACGAACGTTCAAATTCCAAAAAATAATTACTTGAATTTGAGTCAGAATCGAGTTACTTTTTCAATAACGAATATTTTCAAATTAATCGTCATAAATATGTAAAATATAGATGTTTTACTATTTATTTAAAAAATTATCCAAGTGCACGCTTCGTCGTCTTCTTCTACCATAACAGTTGTTTACTAACAAACGTGCTGGTAAGTTTCCGTGTTACGATTGTTGTGATGAAAGTGCCCCAGCGTCTGTGGGTACAAGTGGTGTGCGGATTTATCACAGGAAATGGGAAGTATATTGACACAAGCGACTCCGTAAACATTGAGATGGCATAAATCTTCTAAATATTTTGAGTTGTAAGTAAAAATATTGAAAGCGTTTTGGTGAGATTTAGATTGCCATGTACGTATACCCTTTTCACTACTCTCTGTTTAAATCTTAAAATTTGGCCTTAATTTCTAACTTTGGAGAAAATGCTTACTTCGAAAGGAGAGCAGAGGTCTTTAGCTCCGTTTCTCACCAACAACAAGTCGCGACTGATGCCCATCTCTGGTGTCAGGACGCGTTATAATGTACTTTTTTGGGGATGGTACACATTGATCGTACATGGTCCACCCCTGTACCATGTGGTGTTTTACCCTAAGTACTTTTTCAGAGGGTGGCCATCCATGATTGTCGGTGTGTTGGGCCAGTCCATGCAGTTGTTTACCCTATAAGGTAATACTGTTCCAATGAGCGCTGGGAAGGACGTGAGTGCCATGCCGGTTACGAAAGGGACCAGAGGCGGACGACGCCATATTGTATTTAAAAACTACCTTGAAAACATATTTTACAAAGACCTCACATGCTTATTCTAGTTCGTATGGGGCTTCCATATATCACATTATGTTAACAAAACTTAAATCTTTTGAATGGTATGCTTAAAGATGTAATTGCATTCTTGTTTCACCAATTAAATATTGAGCTAATAAGGCTGATCCACCTGAGTGCGATGGATCCAAAGCAGTATTTCCTCCTTATATGTCTCTGACAACTCATCTTAAAACCTTAGGCTAAGCATTTTTAAGCAATTCCTATTTGTACAATTAACCAAGTTTTGCTTTTCAGTGACACTAATAACCATGGTCTCCTACTGGGGGCAACTCCATAACTCTCCTCAATAGTAATGTCCCTTGGTTTGCACTTGCAATACTACCTAGGTACCTAGCCTAATGGTAAAATAAATGTACCTAGGGTAAAAACCGCATGGTACAGGGGTGGACCATGTACAATAAATGTATACAACCCCAAGAAAAGTACATTATAATGCGTCCTGACACCGGAGTAGAGGTCTTTAGCTCCTTTTCTCACCAACAACAAGTCGCGTCTGATGCCCATCTCCGATGTCAGGACGCGTTATAATGTACACATTGATCGTACATGGTCCACCCCTGTACCATTCGGTTTTTTACCCTAATAAAGGAACAAAAGACAAAAAGTCAGAAAAATATGATTCATTTCATGGGTGAGAAATTACAGTATCAGATTACTAAATAAGTTTCCTTTTGATTGGCATACATGCTAACTAAGCTGGTATATGGGCTAAAACCACAGCCCATCCTACTACCTATAGCACTGGGCCTAAGCTAGGAAAATCTACATCAAGAAATGAAGACTGGATACCTTCACTTCTATCAGTCATGATTCACACTATTTGCTGTCTCAAGACAAACTTAAACTTAGGGTGCGAATTCTAGCTGGACTACAAACCTCCGTCCCCCCCGACCCCCCCTCGGCCCACCCGTAGGCCTGTGCTGCCCTAGGGGTTTTGTTTTTATACAGAAGCATAGTTTACGGGTAACTGTAACTTTTCTCACGGATGCGCTTCTACATACGCCCTATTTTTTGCTTATCAAATGCTATCCAACATTCATACAATGCTTCCGAGTACGCGAGGGAGAGAAAATGAGAAATGAATTGTCAGACGTTTGACGCCGTTTCCATCAAAGGTCGACAGAATCTCACAAGCACCAAAGAAAGGTTCTTTTATTACCGCTACTATCGCATTTATTAACAATGAATAGTTTGAAATGGTTGTCTGGTCTATAAGCTGCTTACCTTCAATGTATGGGGGGCCGCAATAAGGTAATTCTAATGGAAAAATAAAGCCGATGATGAGCCCTAACTCCTACAGGTTTCACCAAGTGAGGAAGTAAACAGATAATGTAGATGTGTTCGAATATAATCATACAATATTTAAAAGGCTTAGTATTCTTCGAAACTTAGGGAATATTCTTATATCTTACATATAATTAAATGGAAATAGTACAATGCACATAATAAACACCTTTTTGAAATATATTCTTTCAGTAATAAAGGAATTTACAAGCAAAACATGTCTCACGGAACAACATCGTCAAGGATTCGAAGGCAATGTGTCGATGGCAGCGCTATGGATGAGAAACAACACTGCGGCGCTTCTTTTGAACAATGAGAAAATTTTTGTTATTCTTTAACCCTTGTTCACTATGGTTTTTTAATATACTTTTTAAGATCTTCTTAATTAATCTTGACTAATTAAAAAATACGGTCTTGATGATTCAGCCCACATGAAATGTTGTTTACATGAGAGAATCACCACAAATACAGTAGCAAAGATTTTTTCCATCTTGCTAGAGCCACTTATGTATAAAGGGGAAAACCCTTGAAAGCGCAATACTCTTATCAAGTAAATAAATACAGTTTTGACTGCATTCGTTGTGACGCAGTATTTCTCCCGTGTGACTCATGCGTTTTCTCTGTAAAACGAACACGGAGAGACAATAAAGTGATGAATATAAAAGCACTTTCCATACATGTGAGGGGAAACTCTATAGGAGAGAAAAAGAAACCGTTACAAATGCTAATCGTTCGACGTTCCCACCAACTGAAAGAGAACCAGTGCGAGCGGTATCAGTTACAGGTAGGGTGAGATGGGGCGTGGTTAGAGAGGAAGGAAAAAAAAAAAAAGGTAAGAACTGGCATTTTGGGCAACGCAACCTTTAACATCAGGAGTGTGGGGGAGGGGTGGGGAACATTCTAAAATCTATGACTTTTTTCATCGTACTTCATATATATATATATATATATATATATATGTGTGTGTGTGTGTGTGTGTGTGTGTGTGTGTATCACTGCTTTCGTATGTGAGTAGCTTACATACACACACACACGCGATATATATATATATATATATATATATATATATATATATATATATATATCTATATATATACGTAGCCTGTATATATATATAACGTAGCCTGTGTGAGTGTACTATCTGTATTTTAACTGTTTAACATTTTTCTTAGCGTCCCATAAAAGAAACTATTTTGAGTAATCCACTATATTTCGACCAAACACTTCTGCCCTCATGCATTAGCCAAAACATTGTGATTTAAATTTCCTATTTCTTTTAGGGTCTTGTTTATATATCTATATATATATATATATATATATATATATATATATATATATATATATATATATATATATATATATATATCCAAAATGGAGGAGAGTGTTGTCAAATAACAGGTTTTGGTTTTCTCAGCAAGTCTTTAGGGATGGCATTGCTGGCTCAATGATTTATCTTTTATCTATAGTAGATAATGGTATCTAACTATTCCCATGTTTCAGCCTCCTTTTCCGTCCTATTTGCCCACAATATGGAAAGCCAGTAGTCAATTCGTCTCTAGATTCAACATTTTTCGTTCTTCAATTTGAAATTACAATATAAAAAACTCAAAACTTCTCAGACAAGTCAAGAGATCTGTCTACTATGTCAGGGCTAAGAAAGGCTGGACAGCGAGATTATAAATATGGAGCGGGATTCGGGTAAAGTAAAAGGCCAAAAAGTGGGTGCAGGTAGGGGCTGCGAAGGGACGCTGCAAGTACCCTTTGGTAATGCTTACAGTGCACCACGTGAAGTGCAATGACAGCACTAAACCCAAACCCCTACCCCTACAAATTGGACTGTGGATAATTAGTGGTCATTTCCCATGGGAGCAAGCCGGTATTCACTAAGAACCCTCTTTAGCAGTATTTTGGGAGAAGTGGCTCAGATAATTAATTGGATATGTTTTGTTTGCTAATAAATAAAAAAAATCCTCATAGGTAAAAAAAAAAAACTGAAATAAAAACAAATTTATTCAGCAGTTAATGCATTCTCTTGAAGCAGGAATTTTTAAGTTCTGCTTTATCAAACTTAGATAATGACCCACAAGAAATATCAGTCCTAGATAACGTAGATAACGACCCCCTCACTATCCAGGAAAGATGCAGTGGAATGGATTTCTCATGGACAGTATTCAGACTCAAAAACGAAAAAGCCTGGCATTGGCGTTATATCTAAAATAATATATAAATAATATACATATGTGTGTCGGGGTGCCTAAAAATCGATTTATATATGTATGCATATAATATATATATATATATATATATATATATATATATATATATATATATATATATATGTGTGTGTGTGTGTGTGTGTGTGTGTGTGTGTGTGTGTGTGTGTATAACTAATACATATGTGCATATATAATGTATGTGTATAATTATTCTCTCTCTCTCTCTCTCTCCTGAGTCCAACAGCAACCAAAGTGCTACCGAACTGCTGCTACCCTTGGAGGCATCAACGGTTTTGGATTAAATAACCCCAAGGCAGAGAAGTAGAACCAAATAAAAGCCTTTTGTCTCATGAGGTCAACAGCAACCGCTTTTTATATCTGTGACGCACCGGGAATGAAATAAAAAGACATTCTCGACACCCTCCAGGTATTAAAATCACCAAGTACGAGTCTGCAGCGCCATACCCATGCAGTGATACTTCAAAGAAACAGGATTAGAGCAGAAAAAAAATAAATGCATCATTACTGACATTTTATTTACAGAGAAAATGCTGGATGTTTTCGTACTTGGTAAGACGAAGTTGACAGGACAGTGAGTTCAGGAATGGGAAGGAAAAAATGTTCACGCCTGAGGTAGATGAAAGGTGTAGAATTATGGTTGAGGAATGAAAAAGAATGAGCAAGAAAGGAATATTTTTATTAGTCTGAATCTATGGTTGGTTGAGTTTGGAAAATTTGAAATATGTGATTGTGCTTGGGAAGTTAAATGCATAAGCATAAGTAAATTACAGAAGAGGCGGTATTGACTGGTGGGCATGTAATATATATATATATATATATATATTTATATTATATATATATATATATATAATATCTATATATATTAAATATATATATATATATATATATATATATTATATATATTATTATAATATATAATTATTCCCTTGCAGACGATTTGCCGCTGTGACCAAAATATACTTTATCATAATTGCCACGAGGTGTTAGATAGACCACACCCGTTTCGCGCTTGTCAAATCTATTTTAAAATACGGTCGGGTTCAGGTGCACAACTGCACATGCATTGTCGGTGGCGAGCATGTTTGGTGTTTTTAAGATTTGTTTCCCGTTTGCTATATCATTATACCCTTTTTTATGATATTTCCAGTTTCCCTTGTTAAAGTTTATTTACCATTGCAAATCTTTAAAAAATTTTTTCATTTAGCTATCCTTTTTCTATAGAGTATTATTTAAACTAATTGCGTTTACCTTATATATTTTTCACTGACCAAATTCCTAACACGCATTATATATTATATATATATATATATATATATATATATATATATATATATATATATATATATATATATAATCAATAACTCTTCCTTTACACAGGGATACGTTCCTAAAGACGTCGTGCAAATGGAAATCTTGTAATGTATATAGATAATAAGTTTTCCCGTGAGAATGAATGATTATTAGGGTGTTTGGCATTGGGAACTTGACTCTCTTGTGAGGTTTTGACAAGGAATATTAAAATATTTGATTTACGGTTACTAAAACTGCCATCGCAACATCTGTAGGTTATTGACGCTGAACATCATAAGTAACGCACACCTTCAAAATAAAATTTTCAGTGTCCACCATTATCATCGCCTTACGTACCTCTCCTTTGTTCTCCTTCCAGTTTGTGCTGGTGGCTCCAGGACGATTCCACTCTTCCCCATATGTACAAAACAATGGTATAATAAAGGACAAAGTCCAGAGGCAATGGAATCTCTAATTTTGCTCACGCTTTTTTTTCTTACTTGTGTTTATATGACGAATTTG
>NC_061100.1:43633337-43680837 GCF_015104395.2 Macrobrachium nipponense
GTCTATTTGTTCCACTTTGTTAGTAGACACATTAGAATGGAATACTCTGGATGACCTTTATACCAGTGATCACTACCCAATCGTAATCACATGTCTTGAAGACAATTATCAACAATTTGTACCAAAATTTAATTTTAAAAAAGCTGATTGGGAAAAGTATGATTTAATTACCAAAAATGTTTCCCCTTTCCAAAGTAACAATGATCACAATGAAATTAGTTCATATTTTACAAATTTCGTAATTAGTTCTGGAAGTAAATCAATACCAAGGACAACTTGTAAGCCAAAAATAAATCCTGTTCCATGGTGGTCTAGAGAACTTTCAGATATTATCAAACTGAAACACAAGATGAGCAGACGATTAAACGGACTAAACCAAAGATATAACAAATTATATAAAAGTATAATAGATATACATTGAAAGGATTAGTATTAATAGCTATGGAAATTGATTATATTAAACCTTTATTGAATAAGATATCTGCTCAATTCAGGAAAAAAGTTATTAGCAATAGGAAATTATCTTGGGATAATTACGTCTCAGACTTCTCAGGTGACACTGTTAAACAAATGTGGGATAGATTTAGAAAAATTAATGGCAAATATAGTCGATCACCTAGATCCCCAATATTACATAATGGGAAAAGAGTTCATGATTTAAAAGAAATATCAAATATAATAGGTCGCCATTTAGAATCAGTAGGCAATAGCTTGAATTTCGATGAACATTTTTGCATTAGAAAAAGGAATGAAGAAAAACATATAATTAATTTTGAAACAAGTCAACAATTATACTACAATGTCCCATTTACATTAGAAGAATTTGATGCTGCGCTAAAAACTTGTAGTAACTCTGTCCCAGGGAAGGATAATATCTTTTTTGAACTCCTTATACATCTGAACATTAAAGCCAAAGAATACTTATTAAAATTTTATAATCACCTATGGAAAAAGAAACTACTTTCCAAAGCATGGAAACACGCTATTGTAATTCCTATACCCAAACCTGGCAAAGATCCAACATCAGTAAATAATTATAGACCTATATCACTAACTAGTTGTCTTTGTAAACTCATGGAAAAGATGGTAAATAATAGACTTATATGGTATTTAGAGAAAAATAAAGTTCTAGCAGCAACCCAATCTGGAAGTAGGAAAAATCATTCAACTTTAAACTCATTGACATCACTGGAAGATCAAATCAAAAGAGGATTTGTACAAAAGAAAATTGCTGTCGCAGTCTTATTCAACATTCAAAAGGCTTATGATACAACATGGAGATACATATTCAATCTTAAAATCTCTATATGACATAAATCTAAGGGGTGAACTCCCAATTTTTATACGAAATTTCTTAACAGATAGAACATTCCAGACTAAAATTGAAACAGTATTATCAGAAACATTTGAAATAAAAGAAGGTATCCCACAAGGCAGCGTACTAAGCAGCACATTATTTGCATTAGCTATCAATAATATTTTTAAAATGCCTCCAAAAGATGTAAACAACAGCTTATATGTTGATGATTTTGCCATTTTTTTACACTTCAAACAACCTACGCCACATCCAAAGAATTTTAAATAGTATCTCCATAGCTAAAATTGAACAATGGGCATTATCTGTTGGATTTAAATTTTCTGTTGAAAAAACACTGGCAATAACATTTTATAAGGCTTATCAGCGCTGGCTCAAAAATCAAGTTATATCTCATACCATGAATAACATTCCCATCCAATTTTATCCAGAAGTCAAATTCTTAGGCCTATATTTTGACAATCATTTGAACTGGAAGGCCCATGTGAGACATACCAAAGCAAAGGCCTTGAAAGCTTTAAATATATGTAAAAAATTAGCCCACACTTCATGGGGTGCTGAAAGAAAAACATTATTGAAACTTTATAAGACCTACCAATACTATTAGAATATGGCATTCCAATATATAGTTCTGCTAGTGAGACTACTCTCAAAATGTTTAGCCACTGGAGCATTCAAATCATTACCAGTCCAATCGTTGATTGTAGAAAGTGGAGAAATGCCACTATCTTATAGATTCAAAGTAACAACGATGTGCAGAGCTTTAAAAATTGTAAATAGTTCAGCAAAAACCAAAGATTTATTTAAAGATCCAGATTGTTTCTGGAATACAAAAATTATCCCATCCTTCCCTGTTAGAGCTAATAGATTATTTAATGACAATGACCTTTATGATATTAAATTTTACAATTTTAGCAAAATAATGCTTCCATGGTTGATAAGTGCTCCCCGTATATGTAGCAAATTGTGTACAATACCAATTAATAAATTGAATAATCCCCTTGCTATGAAGCAATATGCTCTGGAACATATCAAGATACACAATAATAATCACATATATATTGATGGTTCCAAAGATGATATGGGAGTTGGATTCGCTGTTTACGGAAACAATATAAAGATCCAAGCCTCCTTACAAAGCAAAGCATCAGTGTTCACTGCTGAATTACTAGCAATAAAAACAGCATTAACAACTATATCTGAAAACCAGTTTAATGAAGTAACCATCTTAAGCAATTCACTAAGTTCAATGAATGCAATAAGCTCTTATATTACTCCAAAAAACAAAATTATAAATCAAAGCAGACATACATTACATGAAATGGAAAGGCAAAAGATATATGTTACTCTATGTTCGATACCATCTCACATAGGATTAAAAGGCAATGAAAAAGCAGACACCTATGCAAAAGAGGCTAGAACACTTCCAATATCAGCAGAATTATTGCCACTAGAAGGTTATATTAGACACAGTAAATCGGTAATTAGAAAAACTGGCAAAATAAGTGGAGGGAAAACCATCCTAACAATAAATTAAGAGAAATAAAAGAAACTGTAGACCCGTGGCCATCATCCTATCAGAAATGCAGCAAGAATTCAGTAATATTGACACGGCTAAGAATTGGTCACACTAAACTGACACATGGTTACCTAATGAGTAACCCCTATGTGCAAAATATGTAATGTACAAATAACAGTAAAACATATTTTTAAAATCTGTCCAAAATATAAAATCCAAAGAGGCATATTATTTAGAAGATATTCTTTTAAAGAAATATTATATGAATGTGACAAATTTTCACTTTTTAATATTTTAAAATAACTTAAATTTAATAATTTATACAATAAAATATAATGTATAGTAATTTATAATATACTCCAGATAGTAAATATTTATTTTTTAGATAATTTATATTCCAGATAGCAAATATTTATTTTTTAGATAATAATTGATAGAGATTTTAAATAGCATGTCTAATCCTTCGGGCCAGCCCTAAGAGAGTTAATATTAACTCAGTGGTCTGGTTAAACTAAAGTAAAAAAAAAAAACAAAAAAAAAATTTAAGTGATGGAGTTCTTAGCCTAGCCTAACTATAGTCGATTCATTTAAGGTAGATTCTTGCGCCTACGAGACATTTGTTTGGCAGCCTCTGATTGGCTGGTACTGGGAGGTAGGCCGCTCGCTCATTGTGTCATATTTTCGTCTGTGACTTAGAAAACATGCAGTATGTTTATATTTCTTCATTTATCTCACGTTTTCCAAAAGATAATAAAGTTTTGGTCATACCAAAGGATTCGGTATTAATTGTACAACCAAATAATCTTTTCCTGAACCAATTAGATAAAACACAAAGTAATTACGACGAGTAAAAGTGAAGAGAAAAAATTTCAATCTTTACACTTGTTTTTATTTATCATCGGATTTTTAATAAGTCATACGATCAAGATGAATTAAAACTTGTATTTTCATGCAATAAAATCACCCTGAATACGCTGGTGCTTTCAGATTTTGGATGCGTGTAATATGTGAAGAGAAAATGAAGAGTACAGTATGTCTTATTATTTTGCGGCCGTACTTGACTCAGCCTGATAGGAAGTCGATCTTTCTTAATTATTTGTTGTTTATTATTTCACTGAGATTATTATTTCATATCACTCAAATAAGTCTCTGATGTCTCTTTCATTTGAAAATATATTCATAAAAGAAAATTAGAAACAATATCTTGAGACAACCTGATTAAAGTTTAGGCTGAGTTGAAAAGTGTGAAGTCGTCTTTCCACATAGTTCAACTTCTTTGCTGGATTGAATTCCTCGTGGCCTGCATGGGTCTGAGCTAACGATACCAGATGCATCCGTCTGATTATTATTATTTTTTTTCTTATCAGATATGCCCAGACATACTATATGATATTGGATTTAAAATGTTCGACAGTTATAATGGAAATTCTGTGTATTTATTTTCAGAAAATGTAATAATATAACATGGTAAATATTGTCGAAACTGCAACCTTTTATATCGCTAATTGGCAACTCAAATCTCTCGCTGAGACGACAAACGCAACGACGACGCCTTGCTGATCTCATTCTCTCAGCAATACCGTCAAACTTGAATCATTTACTGATGCAACATAATAAGACATATTCTCCATTTTCTCCTCACATTTTACACGCATCCAAAATCTGAAAGCACCAGCGTATTCAGGGTGAATTTGTTGTATGAAAACACAAGTTTTATTTTATCTTAATCGCGTTAATTATGCAAAATCCGACGATAAAAAAAAACAGGTATAAAGAATTAAATGCTTCTCTTTTCACTTTTACTCATTGTAATTCCTTTGTGTTTTATCTTATTGATTTCAGGAAAAGATGACTTAGTTGTACAATTAATAACCGAATCCTATGGTATGACCAAAATTTTCCTATCTTGAGCAAAGCGTGAGTTGATTGAAGAAATATAAACATAATATTGTTAGTTTTCTAAGCCACAGTAGAAAATAATGAGACTGAGCGAGCGGCCTACCTCCAGGTACCAGCCAATCAGAGGCCGCCAAACAAACGTCTCGTAGGCGCAAGAATCTACCGTAAATGAATTGACTAGTGCAAGGCTTCCTCATCCTAGGCTAAGTGGTTAAGTTCTTAGCCTAGTCTAACTAGTCCAAAGATATCTTGTCATAGGCTAAATGGATGTTTCTAAATGGTTGGTCTTAACCTAACTTAACTAGTCAAAGCTACCTTAACTTAGCATAATTGGTTCAGTTCTTAGCTTTACTAAATACTTTAGCTCTTAACCTTGCAATGGTTAATTCATGAACTAGCGTAGCTAGTCTCGTTGGTAGGAACTTTCCTTTCTATCTTAGCTTAGCCTAAGTGCTAGAATTCTGGAGTAACAGGCCTACAGGGATAAGTTCTTAGGCTAACCTAGAATGACAGTTAATGGGTGTGCTACTTTAACCTTTCCTGGCCTATTAATACTAGCCTAGGTTGGGTCCTAGTTCTAGCCTAGATTGGGCAAATATATTTTTCCATATTTCTGCAAGATTTCCCATGCTTTAAGAAGTTGGCTTTGGGTTGGGTTAGGTTCAATTCCTAGCTTAACCTTCCTTCATACGAATGACCAGATCAGAAATGTAACCTTTTTTCTGTTGGAATTAAGTAGGATCCATCTGAGCTCTCTTTATGTTGCTCTGGAACACTGCCTTGATGGTTCCTTAGCCTCGAAGGTGGATCTGGGACCTATCACTATAGGCCGACTCCTGTGATGAGTAGCGTACTGATTGTAGGTCATCATAAGGGATCACCATATAAGAAATCTCTACTGCTGAAGATGCATGTCTCCTGGGCAGCTCAAGGGCTTCTTCCAGTTCCATAGTGCAGTTACTTTGTCATGCGAAAGTTTTCAGTAGATTTTGGAGAATATCTGTGCTAAGTTTTTTTGTTTTAGGACATTCCTGCAGGGTGCCCTGTTATCTTTTCAGCCTTTTGAAGACTGTGTTAAACGTCTGCTTGGTGACGGATTCTAGAAGTCTTCTATTCACTGTCCCAGAATTGTTCATTGGGGATGAAAAATTCTTTCTGCCGCAAGCTCCTCTCTTTTAACAGTCGAAATGCGCCAGTATGTAGTTGACACCTCTGCAGAGCTCATGGTAAGCTACTTCCAAGCAGGAGGATTGTGATGACTGATATTCTAGATAGTGGAGTGAAGACCTATGTGTAGAGTGGTCTTTGAATCAGGAAGTAGTGGTTTACCTTTTTTTTCCTTAGGGAAGATCTATGTTATACCTCTATTCATCTTGCTGCAACAGAAACTGGGAGTCAAGGATCCTCTTTCTCTAACAGAGGTCACTCTTCTGTCAGCAATTCTGAGGGAATTCCTTCATGAGCCCTTCCTTGCCAGCCTCATGTAGAAATGTTCCACCAGGCAGTAAATCTCTGTTGCTTCACGGCCGGAGACTGTTGAGTAACTCCTGAAAGTGAAAAGATCTCGCAAAGCAGCAGGTCAGCTGCTTAGATATCTCAGGAGGTCTTTGTCAGCAGTTTACCAGAAAAAGTGGGCCACCTACTATGGTTGGGTACATCGACAGCTTTTCTCTCCACTCTGAATATCAGTGAGCTGTCACTGGATTTCCATTTCTTTCACAGAAATGAAAAGGTCTTTCCATCTCAGCTTTCAGGAACTGCAGGGCCAACTTTGCGTTGATCTTGCTCCTTAAAGGTTAGGACATCTCTTCACCCTGGGAATTAATGGTGTTTTGGAGTGTTGTACAGTCCTATACAACAAAGGAGCTCAAATATGCGATGTGTGATCTTACTCTGGTCTTGAGTAGTCTCACATGAGCTCCATGTAGTTAATGGGAGATCTGACTCTGAGACAGTTTTTCCCTTTTGTATTGACTTCCTCGAAAGAGGGATTTACCTTTATGGCAGCCCCAAGGGTGAGAGGTCTGTGACCTTTGAAATGTCCCAGATTTCGTAGGTAAGACTCAGAATCCCTCGGTTCATGATGAAAAGTTTGTCTCGTTTTCATTCTACTCCAGAATGAATTGGTGGACAGTGATCTGTAGGAGTTCTTGCCTTGTCCTGTCAAAGCTCTGCCCTGCTATCTTAGGATTCTCCACCCAAGACCAAGGGTCATTGACTTTCTGTTGGCACTGGTCAATCCAGAATGGAAGTTTCCAAGGTCTCCTTGTCCTTCTAGCAGTATGAGGTGATTAAAGGCATACTCTTCGTCAGAAGTTCTGCCACAGAGTCTGTGCAGGCTAGAGCATATGACATCAGAGGAATGAGTTCCTCTTTGGCAATTGAGAAGACTTTGTCTGTTCATAGGATTTTGAATGTTGGTTCCTGGCTTAGGCAGACCATGTTCACTTCCTTTTCCTGAAGGACATTGCCCACAGGTCCTTGGACACTTTTCCTTGGGTCCAGTGGAGGCTACCCATCAAGTTTAGTAACTCATCCAGTGCCCCCAGTGGGACAGTTGGTATCTTACCTAAGATAATTGTGTGGGAGAAAGAATGAAGGAGATGACTGGTCTCCTCCTTTCTCTTTTTCCCTTTTCTTCTTCCTGGCAGGCAGGTTGAAGAATTTAACATGTCATAAGCTGGAGGGTGGCAGTCATACTGGTTGCAGTATTTGTGTGTTCCCATACAAATAACAAATCTGTTTCTCATTAGCACTTACTCCTCTCTCCAACAAGGGGAGAGAGGAGTGGTAACAAATCCCTGTGGCATATGTGGTTGTTGCTTGAACAGACAGAATTCTTTTTCCTTCTACTAATATAATGAATCTGGACATCTTTCATTGTTTGTTTTTATCTAGTAGCTCATGGGCTCAGACTGCCTTCCTTAGAACTCGATCTTCTAGGAAGGGTGGTCAGGTAGGCTGAATCCCCAGCCAGTTCGGGATACTTGTACCTCCCTCCAAGCAAAGTCTATCCTATTTTTAAGACCGAAGGCTTGTTCCATGTAAGAACAAATGACAAATTTTTCGACAAATTTTTCAATCACTTTGTATTTTTCATAGCTAACAAACTTGAGGTCTTAATGTTAACTGCCCACCTCTAGCCGCCCCCCTTCATATCCTGGGTTGGAAGAAAGACGGAATATTACAGGGGTCCGAGCTTGATTGATGACCAAACATCCGCCTCATATATGCATGAGTTGCCAGATTCCACAGATTCCTTGTTTTACAATCTTTGATTGTTTTTACTGGTTTCCAGCTGGCTAGAAGATGATCTTATTGTTGAGACCTCAGGTTTGTTTTCTATGAAGAATACAAATTGATTAAGGAATTTGTCAAGGTCTTGGAGGTACTGAGTTTCCATGACTGGGCGGTAGAAGCTCTCGCCCACAAGATTAGAGAATGTCCATATCTTCCTGATGTTTTTTCCTGGGACTGGCTGGGAGTCCTGGCATGCATAGTAGATAAAGGAGTCAAGGATGGCTCTCTGGAACTGGCTTCCTTGTCTACAATGGGGATTCTGAAAAAGAGGAAACTGTGGTGTTCCTGGACCTCTAAAGGCATGACTCCCTCATTGAAGTCAGCCCTGCTGTTCTCACCTCTGGACAGTCAACATCCGTTCCCACAAGATATAGTTCTGAGGATTTCATCGGATCTCCAGTAAAAGAATGCAGGACCTTCTCTTGCAATTGTCTAGACGTCCCAAGGTTGTGTCGTTTATCCCGACTAAGACAAGGTCTCCTCTTCAGACACAGATCTTTTGTGGCAGCTGCCTAAGATCTCTTACTAGATCTTGATATGGAGGTAGATTCATCTCAAGAGTGATTAAAAAGTTGTCCTCAAAGTCCACAGGACGTAAATGAAGCACATGCCCTCTGAACTCCAGTAGGAGCCAGGCTTCTCCTATTCTTGGAGAAATGGAGAGAGTAAGCTGCAGAGCCTTTGTTCATCAACGTCTTGAGGGAGGAATACCTGAGCCCCTTCAAAGAAGGCCACCTTTATCAAATTCTCCAGTGGCCTTAAAAGTCTACTCTAAAGGCTCAGAGAAGCTTTAGCTCCCTCAGAGTAGAGTTTCTCCCTAATAGAAAAAGAGGCCATAGAAGAACTAGAAAATGTGAACTCCCCTGGCTTTTCCAATTGCCTGTTTGTGGTGCCAAAAGTGTCGGAGCTGGAGGCTTGTCCTTGACGTATGTTCGTTGAATGTCTTCGTTTTAAAGACAAAATTTGAGATGGAGACAAACCAGTTCCGTCATCCATTTGCCAGGGAGATTAGATGACATCCATAGATATGCAAGATGTATATTTCCACATCCCAATACACTAGGAATCAAGGAGATTAGTAATGTTTGTCTATGGGAACAAAATGTTTCATTTCCATGTAGTGTGTTTTGGTCTGTCAACAGCACCACAAGTTTTTGCGAGAGTTTTCACCCCTCAAGTGAAATGACTGTATCTAATGGGAGTAAGAATATTCCTATACCTGGATGATTGGCTTCTACGAGCCCAGTCAGAGTTGAAATGTTTAGAGAACCTCCAAAAAATTCTTCAGTCAGCCTAAAAATTGGGCTTAATAATAAATATTAGAAATCACAAATGACTCCTACTCACCAGATTCTCTGCTTTAGGATGATGACAGACTCTCGGAGTTTTTGGGTCTCTCCATCCCCAAAAACAGTAGAGTTGTGTCTTGAGACAGTCAACAAATTTCTCCGCTTGAGTCACTGTTTTGCAAACAATTGGATGAGTTTGCTGGTAACTTTGTTGTCAGTGGAGCAATTTGTTCATCTGGGCAGATTGCATCTGAGACCGCTCCAGTTTTGTTTAATGGCCAACTGGGACAGAAGGTACTCCCAGATTCGATCATTTTTCCATTGACTCCAGAAATAAAGTCAGAACTCTGTTGGTGGAAGGTAGAGAGCAGACTTCCTGAAGGAAAATCCCTCCTACCAGTGAATCCCAACATAGAATTCTACTCAGATGCATCAAATCTAGGTTGGGGAGCAATCTTGGGAGATAATGAAGTCTTGGGGAAATGGTCTCGGGAACAAGGGAATTGACATAAAAAATGTCAAAGAATTGAAGGCAGTTCACCTGGGGCTTGAACATATCAGGAAGGAAATACATAGTAAGCAAAGTTGTAACAATACATTCAGGCAACATGACTGCTGTCCCGTGCATAAAGATTCAAGAGAGACCTCACTCATTCTCCCTGTACGAGACGGCGAAGGATCTTCCGATGTGGGTAGATCTGAATCATACCACTCTGTTGATAAGATTCATTCAGGGGAAACTCATTGTTCTGGCGGATGAATTGATCCCTCAGAAACAAGTTTTACCAATAGAATGGACTCTAGATTATCAAGTTTGTCAGGACCTCTGGAAGTTGTGGGAACCCCGATCTTGGACCTATTCTCCATGCCAAGAAACACCAGACTGCCTCTGTTCTGTTCCCTGGTCCCAGATCCCCTAGCATGGGCAACAGACGCCATGCTACAAGATTGGTCTGGAAAACGTCTTTATGCCATTCCTCCTGTCCATGGTGAGGCAAGTACAATAAAATTTCTGGGATTACCAGAATGTGTCCATAATTCTGGTAACCACCTTTTGGCTGACAAAGGAATAGTTCCCAGACCCCAAGGAGCTTCTGGCAGATTTTCCAAGGCTACTCCTGGTGATTCTCTGGCCCTTCCCACCAATGGCGTGACACCTTAATGTGGTGGTGGGGCATGTGAGGTTATCGGTGGGAGTTTTGTTCTGATGGCTTGAGGAGCGAAAGTTGCCGATAACCGAAAATTGGTGATTTTCAGAGCTGATAACTGGATTTTGGCGGCGATAACAGGTTTATGCGGCACCTGTTAGGTATGTTTTGGCGGCACTTCTCTATTATTGGCATTTATAACTGAAAATCGGTACATTTTTGCACCAAAAATAGCTGATTTTGATAGTTTTCAGGCTGCTAACCAGGGATAACTGATAAGTGGGGATCAGCACATTTCATTGCGGAAAATCCAGTTATTATTGGTAGACAAACGCCATAAAACCGGATCACTGATAATTGAGGCCCCTGATATCTGGGGTCTGCCTCAAGAACAGAGCGATCATGTTCCATTTGAATTCTGGTTTAGTTTACATTCTTTTAGAATAATCAATGATTGGGTTTTACCAACATCATCGCTGTCTTTAGTTGCTGAATGGAACTATAAAAGGTCCTGTTTATATAAACAAACAGTACCCATAAAGTAAAATAAAAAACCTTATCACTGTATTAATATGAACTGCAGGACACTAAAAGCGTTAGCATAATTTTTAGGGTAGAAAGCAATGTGAATTAATAAAGAAACAGTTTGGTGCTTGATCTGGAGGCAAAACCCTCAAATCGATATTTCCATTTCCCACCGATATATCCAGAAGATATATATCATGGTCCGTTACATTGGTGAGTCACTACTGTATTTCTGAACCTTATTGTTGTTTTGGGCAGGTGAAAAGGTGGGGAGTGTTGCTGCCATATCAAACTTTGTCTATCAGTTTGATTAGTGTTTGAATACACTACAGACCTAAACATAATAAAACAGTCAGTGCTACATTTTCTTTTCATCTTATGAAGACCAATTGTAATATTTTCCACTGGGTAATGATTTAAACAATGCTTTTATTCGGGGTCTTACCAAGCAATTATTCAGCTGTAGGATTCCCTATCGCTGCAGACCAAAATTAAAACTTTTGCTGTAGCGCTGCCATCGCTACTGAAGGTAACCATTTACTGACCACTTCCAGTAAACAGGTATGATGGCATCGCACCCCTCAATTGGATTTCTGCCGGCTCCCGGGTAACATTGGTAGCTTTGCGGACCTTCCTCGTCAACATTTGGATGTTTTTTTTTTTACTTCCCTGGATATTGGTGACATACAATTTCGTTGCGGTTGTTTTTACAAAATTAACTTAGCTTATTTTGTGTAGTTTGCTGCCTTTTTTGCTTGAATATGTCTGATTCAAGCACATCTGGAGTTAGATTTAGCATAGATGGCTGCAAAACTAGGTTAGTAAAGGAAGTATATGATCCTTACTCTAGATGTACCTAATGTAGGGGTCAGGAGTGTTCAGGAGAACTCAGATGTTCTGTATGTCAGGATTGGGTTGAGGAGAAGTGGAAACTGTGCATTTCCCATAATAAGAAAGTGATTCAAGGTAGGAAGAGGAAGGTAGCCCTTACAGCTGATAATAAGGCTAGTGTAACTCCTTTGCCTTCCCCTGTAGTGGTGGAGACCTCTACTCCAGCTTTTCCTATTCCTGGAAATCTCTTCCCTATTCTCAATCCTCTGATCCCTTCACTTCCTACTCCTTTGCCAGCTTCCCATGTTGCGATTTCTGATGCCATTGCCAGCCTCGAATCAAGGTTTGAAAGGAAGTTAGAGTATTTAGCCCATACTATGATGGAGTTAGGTTCCTCCATGAAATAGTTCATGGAGAAGAGTGAAGTGAAAGTGCCCAGTGATAGTGCTAGTGCAATGCAGTGCAGTTTAAGGGGGTGGCTGTATGTCCCTCCAGTTCTCTTAGAAAAAGGTCACTCTCTCTCTCCCCTGCCTCGGGTAGAAGACATACCAGAGATCCCAAGAAGACTGGTTGGGCTTTGCCATGGGCAGTTGCTCCCGCTGTTGATCCTGAAGTGTCGCATCAGGTTTTGGCTCAGCGCCACTGGAAAGACGTCTTTTAGTGCAGCCATGGAACCATGCCAGCGATGCGAGCCTGGAGAAGATGAATCAGTGGAGTCTGGTGACAACTGTGCACTAAAAGAGATGTCATTCCAGCGCTTTCCAGCAGCGTTCAGTTGAAACCTGATATGACACTTCAGGATCTCTCACCCTCTTAATAGGTCATTGACAGTAGATGAGTCCCCTATCCCTGTTAAGAGATATAGGGTTACAGTTTCCAGTCCTCGCCCATCTTGTAGTCGTACTGTTTTGACACGACTATCATGCTTTGACTCACGATTCAGCATACTTGACTGAGGAGCGACAGGTGTTATTGCTGATTAAATGGTCAGTTCATTTTCAGTCTACTTGACAGACTTCAACTGCGAGTTTGAAGCCTGATTCTATTTCACGACGTAAGTCTTCATCAACTGTTCGCTTGGATCAATCCCAGCAGGTGGATCCTGCTTTCCTTTTTGACATCACTTTGAAGATTTGTTGTCCTTCTTTAAGGGTAAGATGCCATCGTGGAAGAAGGAAGAACCAGCCTTGTCACCTGTGTCTTCAGAGAATGAAGAGCAAGAGCAGGACTCTGCTCAACCTCTGTCAGCATAAGCTTCTTTGATGAGGTTTCTTTTGGATTATTTTCTGGACAGTTTTGCACCTGCTACTCCTAGTTTGCCTCCTTTGATCTTCCTTATGAAGAAACTGAAACACTCTGAAGATCTCCTTCCAAAGATAGTCCTCTCCTCTGTGGCTAGGAAGGCTCTTTGCTACGGGGTTGAGTGGCTGTCTGCTAAGAAGGAACAAGGCAAACATCTACGTATTGCCTTTCCTCTATCTTTGCTCATAAACCAGGGAAGCTCCTTCCTTTGCTCATAAAAGCATTACCGTTTCTACATAACCAGGGAAGCTTCTTCCTTGGGAGTTTCTGCCTCCTCCCAAGGGAACTTCTCTGGCCTTGTGGACTCAAATAGGAGAACAGCATTTTTAGCTGTGAAGGCGTTCTTTTCTTCGTTGGAAATCGACCATCTGGTTCGCAACCTCTTTAAGGTCTTGGAAATCTTCAGTTTTATGGACTAGTCGATTGGAGCGTTGTCAAGGAAGTTGAAGGACTGCCCTTTGCTTTCTGATGATCTCTGGGAGAAGTGGTTGGGAGTTCTTCCTGCTCTGATAAGGCTATTGGAGATGGTGCAATTGAAATAGCTTCCTTGTTCGCCATGGGATTGTTAAAGAAGCATGAGCTTTGGTGCTCTTTTAACACATAAGGGGTGACGACGACTCTGAAATCTGCTCTAATGTTCTCCCCTCTTGATAAGTTACACCTATTTCCTCAAGGTGCAGTGTAAGATATCCTCTCAGCGCTTGAAAAGAAGTCAACTACAAATTTGCTTTCACAATCCACTAAGCGCCGTAAGTCCTCGACTATAGTTGCAATGCCTGCTAAATCCATTTCGCCGCTTTAGGAGCAGCCTTTTTGTGGGGGAAAGTCTCGCCCGTTTACCAAAACTCGCACTGACCTTCGCCCACCATCTAAGTCCATGTCAAGGACTGCAGCTAAGCCTGCAAACAAGTGATATTAATAAACATTACCTTAATATAATTTATCTAGCCCTAAATCCCCAAAAACCGCACCAAAATTTACCACATTGGCAACCCTGTTACCTCCTATTCTGTCCGCCAGTTGGCAACACTGTCGTTGACAGATACGAAAACCTTCCCTCAAATTAGTTGTTAACGAGCGCCCGTGTTGTTTACATCACGGCCGCTCTTTATAAATTTCCTTAAACATTTTTGTGCCTTTAAAGCTTTCATTATTTGTTAAATGAAACTTTATATGAATTACCACTCACGCATTACATCACGAAATAGTGAATTAACTTTGATTTCTGTTGTGGTTCTTATCTTAAATTACGAACTTTTGCGCGACCCGGAACTACTGACCTGTCCAATTCTACAATGGATTACCAAGAAATTACGATGCTTCCTTCTGCCAGCAACATCAGGAACTGCCCGGTTTGTGGGACAAGGATGAGTAGCAGGGAGTATGAACCCCATGACATTTGTAGTTCTTGTCGTGGACAGGTTTGTGACTTGACTTCTCGTTGTGACGTATGTAAGCCCTGGTCTGACGAGGATATGACTGCTTATATGAAACGCCAAACAATCTTGCAGCGTAAAAGATCGGTTAAGGAGAAAAAGAAATCGATTGCTAAAACTGTATCTAACGAATTCTTTGACTTGGGCGCTCATGATTCTGACTCTTCGGTTTCGGTATCGTACGACCCCGATTCCGAATTAATTGATGCTTTGCCCCCTGTACAACCGGTAATTAGTGAAGTTAGTTTGATGTAGATTCGAAGATTTTGGCAATGGAAACTACCTGGAAACAGAATTTTAAGAAATTACAGCTTAGTCTAGATAGAGATATTTCTGCTAAGTTTAAAAATCTGTCAGAGAATTTTCAAGAAGCCTTTACTAGAATGTCTAACACACTTTTAGATTCATTTTCAGCTCCTCGTCAGGTACCTGTCGACAGCACCATGGGTAACGGTGCGACAGATACCCCGGCTTGTGAACCCCGTCGTGGCGAAGGCCTAGGGGATCCGGTCCGGGCAGGTGCCTAACGAATCTTTACCCAACGTGTCCCCTGTTAGTCCCGTAACAGTGCCAAAGGGCGCTTATTTAGGAGAAGGGGGGAGGGATATTAGTGTCAGACCTAAGATAGCTAGTCGTCAGGATTTTACTTCAGAGGAAGTTTCTAAGTTAGGATCTGACGATGATGATGATGATGACGCGGATTCGTGTGATATTGATGTTTCCTCGAATGGATGTCATGATGTAGAATTCAAGAAACTTTTTGATTTAATTTTGAGTTTTCTTCCTCAGGCGAGGCCTAAAGAGCAGAAGCAGCCTCCGCCTCGTTGTATTACAGAAGGGATTTTTCTTGACGGTCCTTCCCGGTCACGGGAATTTTTACGTTTTCCCTTTGCCCAGAGGTTCGCGAGAGTGAGGACGGACGTTGCCGCTAAACTTTCGAAGGTGATCGGGGAAGGGAAGAGGAAGCTCTCTTCTCTTATACGACACCGGAGAGGAGTTTACCAGGTGGCGGATGATTCTTCATTCTCTTGACCCCCCAAGCCAAATCCTGATTTTGTCCGACTTTCAAGTCAACACTTGCCTTCTAAGGCTTCGGTCTCTGTCTCAATTGAAGATTTTATTGCTATGGAGGCTGTTATGAGCTCCTTACAAGAAGCTCAATCCTTCAATATGTGGGTCCTCGGAGGGCTTTTAATGTATATCAAGGACTCCGGGTTTGTTCCTCCTGATGCTCCTCTTTTTGAGAAATTCTGCTCATCCCATTTCAATCGCTTCTGTACATCAGAACGAGCTTGCTGCTTCAATGCAGGCCTTTCTTGTTTCTCTAAGGCGTAACCTGTATTTGTCGCAGTTACCCTCCTCTGTATCGGAGATTCAGAGAACCCGTCTGTTGTCCTCTTCTCCTTTTGGCGATTTCCTTTTCGATATTTCTGTGCTTTCTGAGGTTTTGAAGGAACATCAAGGTGATGCCTCTTCCCAAGCTCACTGGGCCTTATCAAGAGCTTTTTTCCTCTGGTCTTCCTCCCATTCCTTCAAGGAGTAAGCGTAAGTTTAGGACCAGATCTGTACCTTCTGCTCCAGCCCAACAACCTCCTTCTGGCTCTTTTTTCCAGAGTACATCTCAGGTTGCTGGTGCTTCTTCTTCATCCTCTGGTGCTCACCCTTTGAAACGCGGGAGAGGTTCTTGGCGTGGCTCCAAGGGCAGAGAAAGAGCTCAACCTCCAGGAGGACCTTCTTCTTCTTCTTCTTCTTCTTCCTTGTCTCTGCGTAAGAATTTCGGAAGTAGGAGTCATCACCTCGCCTGGAGACCGCAGTAGGAGCTTGTCTCTCCCGCCCATTGGTCAGCTTTGGCAGGGAGATGAGCGGTGGATGCTTGGGTGGTGGAGGTCCTGAAGGAAGGTTACGAGATCCCTTTTGTTTCCAGACCTCCACTTTCCAATCGTCCTCCTCGAGTTCAGCAGTTATTCCCTCACTCAATCAGGGGTCAAGCCTTGGAGAAGGAGCTTTCGGCCCTCTTGGAGAAGGATGCCATAGAGCGAGCTCCTCCTTCTCCCGGGTTTTACTCTCGGTATGTTTGTAGTTCTAAAGGCCTCGGGTGCCTGGCGCCCCATCATAGATCTTTCGGTTTTGAACAAGTTCATTCTAAAGTCCAAGTTCAGGATGGAGACGGTCCAGACTGTTCTTTCATCCGTCAGGAGGGGGACTGGATGATTTCCATCGATCTGCAGGATGCTTATCTGCAAATCCCCATCCATCCAAGAAGCAGACCACTTACCTTCGGTTTTTCACGGACTCGGGAGTTTTCCAGTTCAAGACCCTTTGTTTCGGCCTCACCACTGCTCCACAGGTCTTTTCTCGGGTGATGGCTCCTGTTTCAGCTATTCTGCATCAGTTAAATGTAAGGATGTTTCGGTATCTGGACGATTGGCTAGTCCAGGCCGAATCTCTAGAGAATGTCTCCGGTCGAGGGAGATAGTTCTGTCTCTTTGTGTCGAGTTGGGCATTCGTGTCAACTTCGACAAGTCCAATCTAATCCCTTGCCAGATCATGACTTATCTGGGGATTAGTTTTTGAATTCCCAGATTTGAGGGCTTCTCCCGCTCAGAAACGGATAGACAAGCTTCTGAGTCTGATCAAAGAAAATTTTTGTCCTCCGTAATGCAGCCAGTTTCTCTTTGGAGGTCTCTCCTGGGCCATTTGTCATCCCTCATCCAACTGGTTCCCGGAGGTCGGAGGTCGGTCTCGAATGGAGGTCGGTCCCTTCCCAGACATTGAGTCCTTCAGTCGACACTTCGCCAGTCATGGGATTTCGTGTCCGAGGACACGATAGTCGCCTCTTCTCCACAATGTCGGAAGGATCTCCGTTGGTGGATGCAAGTTCACCGCCTCAAGTCAGGGACATCTCTTCTTTCGGTTCCTCCGGACCTAATGTTTTGGTCAGACGCCTCGGATCAAGGTTGGGGCGCACACCTGGGCTCCGAAGCCGCTTCGGGCCTTTGGTTAGAGGAGGAGAGGAGCATGTCAATAAATTGGAGGGAACTGAGGCCAGTGTACCTAGGCCTTCTTTCATTTCAGGAACAACTGTTGGAGTCGGTTGTCGCGATCTTTGTCGACAACACCACAGCAGTCTCGTACTTGAGAAACCAAGGCGGCACACAGTCGGATCTTCTCACTCAAGAAGCCCGATCAATCCTGTGTTGGGCAGAAGACAGGGGGATTACGTTGGTCCCTCAGTTTATCCTGGGCCATCACAACGTCTTAGCAGACGCCTTGTCGAGACCGAACGAAGTTCAAGGGTCGGAGTGGACACTTTGCCAGGAAGTCTTCGACAGCCTCAGGAAGAAATGGCCTGTCACAGTCGATCTGTTTGCCACCCCACTGAATTTTCGGTGCCAGATATTCTTTGCCCCTTACCAGACTCCTCAGAGTGCCGGGACAGACTCTTTTGCAGGACTGGGAGGGACTTCAAGCCTATGCTTTTCCATCCGTTCTCTCTGGTGAGGTCAGTCCTCAACAAAGTGAGGGCAACCAAGCGTCTGGATCTCACCTTGATCGCCCCCTTCTGGCCACAGAAGGAGTGGTTTCCCGACCTTCTGGAAGCACTGGTGGAACCCCCCATTCGCCTGCCAGAGAGACCAGATCTTCTCAAACAAAACCCCATTTTCATCGGTTCCATCAGAGGCTCCACATGCTTCATCTTCATGCCTGGAGACTGTCAGGAGGTTCTCCAAGCACGAAGGGTTCTCCTCCAGAGTGGCGCGACAGTTGGCTCTTGCCAGGCGACAATCAACCAGAGTAAATTATCAGGCTAAATGGTCGGTTTACAGACGTTGTGTAAGTCTCAAGGACATTCAATTTCTAGACTTCCTTACCGAAAGTAGCGGAGTTTTTAGTTCATTTACATCATGACAGGGCCCTGTCACCTTCGTGCATTAAGGGTTATAGGTCTATGCTTTCCTATGTTTTTAAGGCAAGGCTTCCTGAGATCTCTTCATCTTATGTCATTAGAGATTTACTTCGATCTTTTTCCCTATCTCGACCCAGGCCGCAGTGTTCGCCTCCGACATGGGACGTTAACAAAGTCCTTCAAGCCTTAAGGTTCCCTCCGTTTGAGCCTCTGAATTCTGCCCAACAATTTAGGGACCTCTCTTCTAAGACACTCTTCCTTGTCTCACTGGCTACAGCCAAGAGGGTGGGTGAACTGCAAGCACTCTCTTTTCTGGTTGCCAGATCTGGACAAGACATGATTTTGTCATACCTTCCTGAATTTGTCGCAAAGACTGAATCGTCTGATAATCCCACTTCCCAGGTCTTTCGTACTGAAGTCGCTGGTCGACTTTGTTGGTAATTTAAATGAGGAATTAGTTCTTTGCCTGTTAGGGCGCTCTCATGTTATTTACGCCGCACGAAGGACATTCAGGGTCGTCCCCGTCATCTGTTTGTTTCACCCCGAAATGTCAAGAGACCTATTTCAAAGAATGGTGTATCCTTTTTTCTCAGAGATCTGATCGTTAAAACTGGTGGTTCGGCTGCTGGGGAAGACCAGACGCCGAGAGCACACAGTATTAGAGCAGTTGCTACATCAGTAGCTTTTATGAAGAATGTCTCAGTCGCCAAGGTGCTTGAGGCGGCGACTTGGCGTTCTAATTCTGTTTTTTGCCTCTTTTTTACTTGAGGGATATTTCTCTAGTTCTAGGCGACCTTCGTTCTTTGGGCCCGTTGGTGATGGCAGGACAGGTCGTCAGACAGGAGAATTAGGTAGTCTTCCTGTTTTACGTTTGGTTGCTACCTGTATATTATTCATTAATTTTTTTTTTTTTTTTTGTATATATTTTTTTGTTTTTGTATTATAACCCATGGCAGTTTTTGACGTAGTTATAATGGGAATTAGGCAGTTTGGTATTTAGGTGTTTTTGATGACAAGGACTGACTGCTTGGCAACTCATGCTGCTTCCATTTTCAGTGTGAAATGGTTCCAGCCACTGGGTTGTCGGCACTGGCGACTACGCTTCTCCCAGAGTCGATTGCTGACCTAGGACTAGCCACTGGTTCGCTTGTCCTGACGACTCCTGCTTCTTCCACTGTCCTGGACAGGGAATTAGTCGATGGATCGTCTGCTGTCATCTGGTGACTCGCTCACCATCTACTTTTTGTCTCACCTGTCTTCTCAGAGTCAGACACTCGTGGAGATCAGGCGACATTTAGTAGCCCTGAGTTTCTTGTTGACGAAGTCGGTTGCGTTGATACACCCCCGATGATCGTGTAACATGAGACCAGGTTGGACTGTCAGGCATTCGTCCTTCGGGACTGAATCGCCTTTTTGCTCCGCGCTCCTTTCTCTTGGCACCAGAAAGCTCGAGTTAGGAGTTGCTCATGAGCCGATTCGTTGCTGGCGACTTCGGGTTGCGTTGATACACCCCCAAGGTTTGCTTAGCTTTGAATCGCCCAGACAGTCCAGACACTCATCCTTTAGGGAAAGAATAGTGCTTGATAGTCTTCAGGGTGCAGCCTTGCTGTCCGCAATTCGTCTGACTGGTCACCTGGTCGGTCACCTGACTTTAGTACAGACGGACTGACTATGCACTTACTCCTTGTCCTGTGCTACCGCAGTTGGTGGCATTATGGTAGGAGACTTTGAGTTGTTAGTATCTTTGACCTTGGGTTGAGTTTTGACTGCCTATGATATATATTTCTTTGTTTGTTTTCTCCTATTCTGTCCGAAGGGGAAATTGTATTCAGATTCCCTCCTCCTTTTCAATGTGGTTAATCGGGCTAGATAAATTATATTAAGGTAATGTTTATTAATATGGAATTTTTATTCTAAAATTAATATTAATAATACTTACCTGTATAATTTATCTAGCCCTAAATCCCCAAAAACCGCACCAAAATTTACCACATTGGCAACCCTGTTACCTCCTATTCTGTCCGCCAGTTGGCAACACTGTCGTTGACAGATACGAAAACCTTCCCTCAAATCAGTTGTGATAGGCAGATCGTGGGGTAGGATGGGTGGGACTAGATAAATTATACAGGTAAGTATTATTAATATTAATTTTAGAATAAAAATTCCATATTCCTGTCCTTCGCACGCCTGTAGGCACCAGGCTGCACCAGTTTTGAGAGGAGTGAAAGAACGGGTGCAGAAGCTTGGGTGATTCAAGTTTGATGTTAGGGCTATGCCATTCCTTTTAGGGAAAGACCTCCCCTGTCAAAGTCCCCATCATATTGACAGCATACTCCGTTGGCTCGGAGAGGTTTTTGGTGCTCTTGGAGGAAGTGAAATCCTTGATTCTCAAACATGCAGTGGAAGAGGTCACTGACATGTCGGAGGGATTCTACAACAGGTTATTTGTAGTCCCCAAAGCATCGGGGGCTGGAGACCCATTTTAGATGTCAGTGCCTTGAACCATTATATTCTGGAAACCTAAGTTCAAGATTGAGACGCTGAGTTCCGTACTTACCTCATTTCGTCAGGAGGGTTGGATGGTATCTTTCAACATGCAGGACACTTACTTCCATGTCATCTTCTTCTTTCCCACCGCTATCCCTACATTAAGGGGTCGGTTGCCTGATGCACCTTCTCCACTGCCTTCTATCAACGGCATCAACCTCCACCAAACCTCTTCTCTCCATATCTTCCTTCACTGTATCTCACCTTCAAATTCTCTGTGTCTCTCTTGATCTTCTTCCTCTGACAGGTTCCTCCCAAGCCTCTTCACTCTCTCCTCATCATCCATCCTCAACACATGCCCATACCATCTCAATTGTGACTCTCTTATCACCTCTGTAATCTTTACTAAGCCCGCTCTCTCTTCTTATTTCATCATTTTCCAATCTCTCAAGCACCGATATTCCCATGATCCACCTCAATACTCATCTCTGTTCTCTTAAGCTTTACTTCCTCTTTTCTTCCTAGAGCTAATTTTTCTGCTCCATATATTAACACTGGTCTTATCATTGTGTTACATATCTTGAATTTTAGCATGATTGGCATTTTCTTATCACATACCACTCCAGCTACCTCTCTTCACTTCCCCCATGCAGCTTTTATCCTACTGTCAACTTCAGCCTGACATCCTCCCTCTTGGCTTACGTATATGGGGGTACGTATAGGGTGAAAAATGCAAAGTCATGAAAAAATTCATGGAGCTTTGTTTGGCAATGGAGAATACGTAAACAAAATATTTTGACAAAATTCCTCTTACTTTCGTAGTTACAGGGTAATTAGTAAACGTAACTCTATAAGTCAAAAACATAGATCCATACAAGAAAATACAATATTTCTTCTGTTATCGTAAATTTTTATAATTATTGTCAAAAAAATTGTGAGCAATGGCATCTGTAGAGATTCCATGAGGCGGCAGGAGGGAACTTAGTCAGTTTACGGGTTCCAGTGAGAGGAGAAACCTCTCGTAGTGTACACGTTCGAGTTTCACGTCTGACATTCGCTTGCTTTTACGTGTTTATCTTTGTTTTGGCGAGAATTTCATCATGCCAATGAGGAAGACTAGCAAAACATCTCACTAACATACAGACGAAGAAAATTAGCTCTAATATTATTACAGAATATCATAATATCTACCCGATTTAGCGTAGTTAGTGAAGAGAGAGAGGGAGGGGTGCGTAGTTGAACACCAAAACATCACTTTTCTTGGGAGTCTACACCTGCATCCATGTACCATGGTCTTAAATCCCTTGGAACCATGATTGTATTTGATGGGGATAAATGCACCTCTGTATCTGGACGACTGGCTTCATCGTGCCTCTTAAGTATGTGAAGGACCTAAAGAGAACTCTCTGCCTAACCCAGAAGTTGCCATCGTAATAAATATGTTAAAATCCCAAATTATTCCTTCTCAGAAGATTCTCTATTTGGGAATGACACTGGACACTCAGACTTTTCTGTCCCCAAAAAGAGTGGATCCATGCATTCAGTCTGTTCAGCAGTTCCTTACCAGTCCATACTGCTCAGCTCTGTAGTGGATACCCCCAGACTTTCCAGTAACCCAATGACTTGATACAAGGCAAAAATTATAGATATAGGCCCAAGAGTATACTACAGTTCTCTGCGAACACCGACTTTGATCTCCAAAAGTTTACTATAAAATCGCCAATAACGCTAGGTTATTGAGAGATGCCCGCAAGGTAGCAACAGCTCTCACTTCGTGCGCCTTCACCTTCAACAGCAGAAATGACTCGTCATTAACTTAGGCATGTGCCTCAATGATGAGTAATCTTACGGGGAAAGACAGAGCATTATTGGAAAGAGGACTTTCCATAAGTGTGAAGAAGGACCTCTCACTTTCTCCGTTTTGTGAAGATACTATTTCAACACTCTCATTGGGCAGAGCATTATTGGAAAGAGGACTTTCCATAAGCGTGAAGAAGGACCTCTCACTTACTTCGTTTTGTGAAGATACTATTTGAACACTCTCATTGGGCAGAGAAGTCTCTCTTCCTACTTTGGTCCAAAAACATCCATAATGTTCCTTATGATGAATGAACAAGGCCAAGGGTCCGACAGATTCTCGTTCTTTGCCAGAAACTGAAGGGCCAAGGAACAAACAGCATCTCCCTGAGCAAAACCTATTCTCTTGTCCACAGCGTGGATCTTACTGACATGCTTCACTTGAAATCAGGGCAATTAAGAAGAGAGTCTTCTTAGTCAAATTCTTCAAAGAAGACAACCGAAGAGGCTCAAAAGGAGGGCCACAAAGATACTTCAGGACTACATCGAGATTCCAGGCTATATGTACAGTCCTTATGAGCTTTCGCTGTTTCAAACGAATGAATAAGGTCTGTCTGATCACTATTTGATAACAGATCAAGTCCTCTATGTTTAAAAACAGAGTTGAGCATAGCTCAATATCCTTTAATCATAGATGGAGATAACTTCCTTGTAGACCTCAGGAAGAGAAGGAAGTCAGCAGTCTGACTCACAGTGGTCTTAGGGGAAAAAAAAGACTTAGCTTTTCTGCAACTCTTCGCAAAAATCCTTTGCTCTGACGAGGCTCCAGACAGTCTGAAGCCTATCAGAGCAGGAAAAGATGTAAGCAACTAGTCCCGATCAGTCCAGCAACACTGCATCGACTGACTAGGCTAGAGGATCTGGGACAGGGAGGACAAAATAACTGACGACAGTTGTTCCTGGACATTGCAAACAAATCGGTGGACAGTTTTCCCCAAACCTTCCAAAGATCCAGGCATACTGTCAGATTCAACGTCCACTCTGACGGAAGAACTTGATGTCCTCTGCCGAGTTCGTCTGCCAACACATTCATCTTCCCCTGAACAAAGCATGGAACAAGGCTTACATGATGTTCTTCTGCCCATGGTAGATCCCATGCAGTCATGACCAGCATGAACGAGCAAGTCCTTTTCGAATGTAAGACAATGCTGTTGAGTTGTCCGAATGAATGGCCACCACTTGACCTCTGCCTAGGTGGACAAACTCCTGAAGGTAGGAATACTGCCAGAAGCTCCTTTACATTGATGTATAGGGATCTTTGAGACTGTCCATACTCCTGACACTTTGTGATCCTGAAGAAGGGCTCCCCAACCTATGTCCAATGCATATGTGATTTCCTGTACCAGTTCACCTTGAGGAAGAACTGCAAAGTTCTCAAGTGTAGTCTTCCTAATGAAAGGGTGCCCTGCAGACTCATCCACTGGTACCTGGAGTACCTTCCAGTCGGTTTAGCATAGAGAATATTTGTTTTTATTTTGTGTAGGTAACTATGTGTTATTGTTTTCATTGTTGTATCTGGTTCTTGGCCACTGCAAGGGCATTGTCGTACTTGTTGATTCTTGTTAAGTCAGTGGTTAGGCCCACAATTTCAAGGATCATTCTACTTTTTATAGAAGACGCGCAGTCTGGCTACCATTCTCTCTACTAAGTAAGCTGAGTGCCAACCATAGGCAGTACTCCCTGCAGTGGCTTCCTTACAAGCTAAGGTATATGACAAGCATATGTCCTATGCTAGCACACTTTAACCCTTTTTGAGAATTGACATAATTTTCAGGTGTTATCTCCACTACCTTGCAACTTTCAATATGGAATCAACTGAATAAAAGCTTGGTAAAACGCTGAATAAAATTGACATTTTTATAATAAAATATGGTTTCATACAATGAACTTACCTGTCAGATATATACATAGCTAAGACTCCGTCGTCCCCGACAGAAATTCAAATTTCGCGCCACTCGCTACCGGTAGGTCAGGTGATCTACCTGCCTGCCCTGGGCGGCAGGACTAGGAACCATTCCCGTTTTCTATCATATTTTCTCTGTCGCCGGTGGGATCAACATTGTTGTTACTACCTCCTGACTGGAATTCGCTTTTCAAGACTTTTTTTGATCATCTTTATTGGATTTCTTGGTGACGTACTGGATCGTTGTTTTGGCATTCGCTACTGTGGACTGGATTTGGACTTGCTTTTGATTTTGTTCATGAAACTTACCTGTCAGATATATATATAGCTGTATTTTTCCGAATCCGACAGAAATTTAAACACTTACGACACACGCAGTGGGAGTCAGGTGGTTAGTACCCATTCCCGCCGCTGGGAGGCGGGTATCAGGAATCATTCCCATTTTCTATTCATAATTTTTCTGTCGCCGGTGCTGGAAACACCTGTTTGCAGCACCTCCGTCCAGATTTTGGAAACTTACTAGCTACTTGAGTATCCCTTTTGGTTTTTCTTTGGTATCTGAATTGGATCGGTGGCTTGGCACACGTTGACTTTGGTTTGATTTGAATTTGGTATTGATTTTTCTTTGACAAGATGTCAGGGTCTAGTTCTGCTAGCGCTAGATTTTGTTCCATGTCTGAATGTAGAGGTAGGCTACTGAAAGCTTCAGTAGACCCACATTCTGTTTGTAAAGTTTGCAGGGGGAATGAATGTACGTTTGTTTGAAAAGTCGTTGTAAGGAGTGTGAAAGACTAACAGAGTCGGAATGGAAGGCGTATGAAACCTATCTTAAGAAACTTGAGCGAGATAGGTTAAGGAGGTCTTCCTCCAGGAGTGTTTCAGGTAGGCAAGATTTAAATTATTCTCCTGCTAACCCTCCTTCTGTAGATTATGCTCCTACCCCTGTAGTGTTGCCTCCGGCCCCTGAGACAGTGTCGGTAGAAGGTAATACATTATCGCTAATTCTTGAATCGATTCGTAACTTAGAATCAAAAGTGTTAGCTCTGGAGAGCAAAAGTGAAGAGAAGTGCAGTGAAAGTGCCCCTTGTGTAGTGGAGGGTGCGTCAGATCGGCCTCATTCCGCCTCTAGACCTAGACCTCTGCTTGACTCCCAGATTACGGGGAGAGAGCCATGTCGAAAGTCGAAGGGGAGGGTTACGAGGAACCCCCACCGATCTGGCGTGCCTTCGGCAGCTTCTGACGAACCTACCCAGACTGCCAAGGAGCCGTGGCGCGTGGCACGTCTTCTCAAGGAGTGCTTTTCTTCTTCTGAAGCTTCCTCCCCGCCCCGCGCAAGGGGTGGAGCTCTCTTACCGCATCAAGCGTCCGCTGAAAGGACGGCTCGCGTTCGGGACGCTTCACGCCAAGTTGTTCTCCGGAACTTTGCTCGTCGCCTGATAGTGCGTTTGCTGCTTTTTCCTCCGCAGAAGAAGCGTAAGGATTATTCGGAGGCGGAGTCTTCCCTAGATGTTTCTTTCGAGCGCCGCAGTCGCATCTAGAATGGTGCGTGAAGTGGCGGTTCCTGTGGGAGTAGCAAGAAGGCGGTCCCCCTCGCCCACTCTCGCCTGCTCACAGGATCAGCCCCTCCCCAGAAAAGGAGGCTTCACCTACAAGCAAGATTCTCCAGTCTCTTCAGCAGCAACTTCGAGATGTTTTTCCTTCGAGAGAGACTGTTTTCTACGTCGCAGTAAGAAGGATGACAATCTTCCTGTGAAGAGGTCGAGGCGTTCTCCCTCTCCCTCTCCTCGCTCGTCTCTCTCTCCGTTGAGTCTCCCTCTAGAGTTCGTTCTGCTCCCCCAGCAACTTTCTAGAGGAGGCGAGAAATTCGTTTCTCGCTCTCGTGAAGCGGTTGTTTCCGCTGCTACGAAACTTGTGGATAAGAAGCGAGTTTCTTTAGATGCCGAGCGCGCTTCTGTGAAAGTCAAACGCGCTTTAGTGGACGCCGAACGTGACTCGGTGCAAGTTTCGCGAGCGCCAGTGGACGCTCAGCGAGTTTTAGTGGACGCTCGGCGCGCGACAGTGGACGCTCGGCGCGCACCAGTGGACGCTCGGCGCGCACCAGTGGACGCTCAGCGCGCACAAGTGACGCCAGGTGTACACCTGCGGCGTTTGAGCGCGCTTCAGTCGGCGCCAGTAGATTGGCTTCGGACGCCAAACGCGCGCCTACGGACGTCAGTTTTCCACTTCCGCAAGCACAAAGCGGAGGCGGGAAACTCTTCCTGTTCGCCGTTCTTTCTCTTTTGAGAAAGCTCGGGACCTCTTCTTTACTTCCTCCGACTTCTCCAGTGTCTGAAGAGGAAATTAGTGACGCTTTCGTCGAAGTGGACGAAGAACAGCAGTTGGCTCCAGTTTCGACGGACTACAAGGTTTTGACTCGTTTACTACAGTCAGCTTTGCGGACACTTTCCAACCTGAAGCTCCACGTACTCCTCCCTCTCAGTTTTCGTCTTCCAAAGCTGCTAAGATCTCGGGCTTTGTGAGAATGAAGAAGTCGCTTTCGACGAAGCAAGCTTTTAGAAAGGTCCATGATTGGATGGAAAAGAGGAAAGCTTCAGGCAAGACTTCTTTCGCTTTACCACCTTCAAGAGACTCGGTGGCAAAGCTGGTATGTGGTATGAGACGGGAGAAAACGTCGGAGTTAAGCTTCCAGCCTCAGCTCAAGGAGACTTTGGTAGTATTGTAGACGCCACCAGAAGATCTTTTTTGTCTTCCTCGAAGGTCTCGTGGACACATAGCGAGTTAGACTTTCACCTTAAAGGCCTCTTCAGGACACTAGAGGTCTTTAATTTTCTTGACTGGTGCCTGGGAGTATTGGGATGCCAGGTCCAGGAGTTCTGATTCCATCAGTCTGGGGGAGCTGTCCAGTGTATTGTCTTGCATGGACAAGGCCGTCAGGGATGGTTCTGAGGAATTGGCTGCGCATTTCAGCACGGGACTGCTTAAGAAAAAGAGCACTTTTTTTGCAATTTTTACTGCAAAGTCGGTCTCACCAGCGCAAAAAGCGGATCTTCTTTTCGCTCCTTTCTCAGAACATCTCTTCCCCCCAGTCTATGGTAAAGGACATAGCTGCCAGTCTCCAGGAGAAAGCAACTCAAGACCTTCTGGCACAGTCTTCTAGGAAGCCTACTACTTCTTCGTCTTCTGGGTCCTCTGCTTTGAAGAAATCGAAGCCCTTTCGATCCGCTTCTTCCTCGAAGCCAGCCCCTCGAGGAAGAGGCTCTTTCAGAGGCAAGACTCCCGCTCCTTCCAAGAGCAAGAAGTGAGAGGGAAGTCCTTCAGACACCGGTAGGAGCCAGGCTTCTACATTTCGCGAAAGCTTGGGAAGAGAGAGGTGCCGACTTGCTCTCTGGACATCGTCAAGAAGGGGTACAGAATTCCTTTCCTGATGTTACCCCCCGCTGTCTTTCGACACCAAGGATTTGTCTCCGTCGTATCAGGGAGAAAAAGCAAGAAAGTGCTTTCACGAATCTACTAGATAAAATGATCGAGAAGCAGGCAGTGGAACAGGTCTTCGACCGGAGTTCTCCGGGGTTTTTACAACCGTCTGTTCCTAGTGCCGAAGCAGTCAGGGGGTGACGCCCCGTTTCTGGATGTCAGCAGTCTAAATCGCTTCGTTACCAAGCAGAAGTTCAAGGATGGAGACACCTCAATCCGTGCTTGCAGCTTTAAGACCGGGGGATTGGATGGTCTCGTTAGACCTTCAGGACGCTTACTTTCACGTCCCCATCCATCCCCGATCAAGGAAATACCTGCGGTTTGTCCTGAAAGGGAAGATTTTCCAATTCAGGGCACTCTGCTTTGGTCTCAGCACGGCGCCGATGGTGTTCACCGTTCTTATGAAGAACGTTGCGAGGTGGCTCCATCTTGCGGAAATAAGGATCTCTCTCTACCTAGACGACTGGCTTATTCGAGCCTCATCGCAAGACAGGTGTCTGAAGGACCTTCACACGACTGTCGTTAGCGAGGTCCCTGGGACTTCTGGTGAATCTCGAGAAGTCGCATCTGACTCCTTCTCAATCCTTAGTCTATCTGGGGATTCAGATGGACTCAGTGGCTTTTCGGGCTTTTCCGTCCCAGGGGCGACAACTTCAATGCCTGGACAAGTGTCTGCCTTTCTAGGGAAGGACACATGCTCGGTGAGGGAATGGATGAGTCTGCTGGGGTGGGGACCATTTCCTCACTGGAGAAGTTTGTTTCTCTGGGAAGGTTGCACCTCCGACCACTTCAGTTCTCTCAAGCAATGGTCACGCAAACAGGATCTAGAAGAGGTCTTGTTTTTGACGGAAGAAGTGAAAAAGCACCTCAAATGGTGGTTGGATCCAAAGAAGCTTGCGGAAGGACTTTCGCTCAAGCTTCGGAACCCCGACCTAGTGTTGTTCTCCGACGCGTCCTCCACGGGTTGGGGAGCAACACTGGGAGGGAGAGAGGTGTCAGGCACCTGGAGAGGGGAACAGGTGTCCTGGCACATCAATCTAAAAGAACTTTCAGCGGATTTACCTTAGCTCTAAGGTTCTTCGAGGAGGAAGTCTCCAGCAAAGTGGTTCAGATAAACTCGGACAACACCACAGCCTTGGCATACCTCAGGAAACAGGGGGGAACTCACTCTCCTTCTCTGTTCGTCATCGCGAGGAATATCCTGATTTGGGCGAAGTCGCAAAACGTCACGATTCTGACAAGGTTTGTGTCAGGCGTGGAAAACGTGCGAGCGGACCTTCTCAGTCGGCAAGGACAGCTTCTGCCGACGGAATGGACCCTTCATCAGGAAGTATGCCAGGCGCTATGGAAGCTGTGGGGACGTCCTCATGTGGACGTTTTCGCACTTCCCGAACGAAGAGACTTCCGCTGTATTGCTCCCCAGTTCTGGTACCCCGAAGCCGGGAGCAGTGGACAGTAGTCACGCCCTACTGTGGAATTGGTCGGGACTAGACATTTACGCTTTTCCCCCATTCAAAATCCTCGGGGAAGTAATGAGGAAGTTCGCTGCATCAGAAGGAGCGAGAATGACCCTCATCGCCCCCTTCTGGCCAGCGGCCGACTGGTTCACGGAGGTGGATAGTTCCTTCCATAGTAGACTTTCCGAGGACTCTGGCCCCTAAGGAGAAAGGAAAATCTACGCAGACAGCCCCACTTCGAGAGGTACCACAAAAACCTCCCCGCTCTGAGTCTGACTGCGTTCAGACTATCAAGAAGTTGGCCAGAGCGAGGGGTTTTTCAAGACCTGTGGCAACGGCGATTGCCACCGCAAGGAGGCCCTCCTCAATCGCAGTTTACCAATCAAAGTGGGCTGTCTTTAGAAGGTGGTGGCAGAAGGAAGGGCATTTCCTCCACCTCAACCTCTGTGAGCCAGATAGCAGATTTCCTTCTTCACCTTAGGAAAGAAGCGAAACTAGCCGTTCCCACGATTAAAGGCTACAGAAGCGTGCTTTCTGTGGTCTTCAGACATAGAGGACTCGACTTAGCGAATGATAGAGACATTCATGATCTCATTAGATCATTTGAGACTGTGAAAGTTCTCCAACCTAAAGTACCATCGTGGAACTTAGACGTGGTACTGAAGTTTCTCATGTCGAGTCAATTTGAACCGCTCCACTTAGCCTCGCTTAGGAATCTTACTAAGAAGACCCATTTTCCTAACGCCGCTCTGGCGACGGTCGAAGAGGGTTAGCGAAATTCAAGTCATAAGCAAGCATATTGGGTTCAAGATCATAGTGCAGTTTGTTCCTTAAGTCCTACGTTCTTAGCAAAGAACGAGAACCCTTTCCAACCCTTGCCGAGGACGTTCGAGATCAAGGGGTTGTCGGAGCTAGTGGGACCTGAAGCTGAGAGAGTCCTGTGTCCTGTCAGGGCTCTCAAGTTTTATTTGCAGAGAACCAGAGCATGCAGAGGTTCTTCGGAGAACTTGTGGTGCTCTGTGAAAAAAACCAGATCTTCCGATGTCGAAGAATGCACTGGCGTTCTTCTTAAGAAGTACGGTTAAGGAAGCCATGAAAAGTGTAGTGAAAGTGACATGGAGCTTCTGAAAGTGCAAAGCCCACGAGTTGAGGGCTATTGCTACTTCGGTGGGCTTTTCACAAAAATATGGCAATCAAAGATATTTTGGCGCCACTTATTGGCGAAGCAATTCGGTGTTCGTCTCACTACTGCTGGGAGGTGAAAGCAACATACGAAAATTGTTACTCGCTCGGACCATACGTCGCTGCAGACACTGTTTTGGGGGCAGGAGGTAGCGCTCATCCTATCCTTTAATGGTTTAGGGAGTTTTTAACTTGTGTTATGGTTGTGGGGTTGACCGCCTGCGGCGGATCTCCCTTCCATTAGCTTAGTCTATGTGGGATTACTTTTGGTAGGCTACGCCAGGTGGTTTGTTTTTACTTCGTTGCCTCCATTTTGTATGGTCAATGGTCTAGTCACGTCGTGGTCTCGCCCCTGTTGACAGATCTATCTGGAGTGCACCAGCTATATAGTCTCTACCTCGCTGGCAACTCTAGTAGACAAGCAGACTTACGCGGCAGTAACCACGAAGTCAGCTATGCTAACAGGTAAGGAATCAAGATATCAATTATCTGCATATATATGTTTCCTAAAATCTTCTATTCTGTCTACTCCACCAAAGGTGGGATTCAGCTATATACATTATATCTGACAAAGGTAAGTTTTGCATGAACAAAATGATATTGTAACAATGGATACAATTAAGTTTGTTCATACTTACCTGGCAGATATATTATAATCAAGTACCCACCCACCTCCCCTCGAGGAGACAGTGTGGAAATAAAAATTAATGAATAGAAAATGGGAAATGATTCCTGATACCCGCCCCCTCCCAGCGGGCGGGAATTGGGAGGGAACATGGGGTTAACTAACCACCATGACGCCCACTGCGTGTGTCGTAAGTGTTTAAATTTCTGTCGGATTCGGAAAAATACAGCTATATATATATCTGCCAGGTAAGTATGAACAAACTTAATTGTATCATTACAATATCATTTTTCTAATAGAATGTCTGATTCAAGTGTTAGTGTGAGAGTGTGTGAATGTAGGCTGCAAGGTGAGGATACCGAAGGCTTCGGTTGATCCTCACACTGTATGTGTAATGGAGGGGTTTGACTGTTCTTTAGCTAAACACCTGTATTGAGTGTGAAAAGTTGGATGCTAATGAATGGAAGACTCTAACTTCTTACTTTGAAGAAGTTAGAGAGGGATAAGGATTAGACGGGCTGCACAAAAGAGTGTGAGTACAAGGCCTATTGAGCCTTTTTCTGAGTCTAAACTCTCGTTTTGTTAATGAATATGATTCTCCCTATGTATCTGAATCCTCACAGGCTTTGCATTCGGATTCGGCTTCTGAAATCGCCAATCTGAAGGCTACTCTTCGTAAAATGAAGACAAAGATGGCGGCCATGCAAGTAAGGCTAGTGATTGTGATTTACAAAGTGAAGTGAGTGTTCCCAGTGTTGTGGAGGGGGGCGTCTGACCGTCCCTGCGATGCTCCCAGGCCTAGACCTCTTCCAAACTCACATACCCAGAGGAGTAGGGAAAAGTCGAAAGTTCGTACGGAGGTTGTGGGAATCCCCAACGTCAGGCGTCCCTTCAGCAGGTTCTGTTTCGTTACAGTCTGCTCAGACCGCTCAAATAGAAGCGTCCTACGAGATTGTTTCTCTTCGTCCGGTTCTCCTTCACCTAAACGAGGTGGAAGGACTCGGATCTTTCTAGGCCACCCTGAAAAGGCATTGGAAAGAGCGCGCGTTCGACTCGAGCCCGGAGCGCTTCTCGGAGGAAGCTCCTTCTTCTATCAAGAAGGCTAAGCTGGTTTCGACGCCTCCTAGAGCTGTATTTGAGGATCGCAACCTCCTTGAGTTCTCCTGCTTCTTCTATTGAAGATGGACGCCTGGGGTGGCTTCCAAGAGGATTTTTTGCTTGCAGTTCAAGAGCAGATTGCCTCTTTGGTTGGAGTTCTTTCGCGGGATCCCCCTCGCAAGAAGGACGCTAGACTTCCTATTAAGAAGTCTCGTCTTCGTTCACCACCAGCCACGTGAAGCGTCCGCCAGACATGGGACTCTTCCAGGCACGAAGAGTCGGACAAACGTCAGGATCTATCCGAGCGAGTTGCTCGAGATCAGGATACGCTCAGGCCTGAGGCGCCAGCCAGGCGCGAGGCGCCAGTTAGGCGTGAGGATTCAGCCAAGCGCGAGGCGCCAGCTAAGCGCGAGGCGCCAGCCAAGCGCGAGGAGTTGCGTGAGGCGCCAGACAAGCGCGAGACGTCAGCCAGGCGCGATTGATGCACCCAGCCAGGCTACACGCTCCAGCCAAGCGTGAAGCGCCAGCCGCGAGGCGCAGACCAGACAAGCGCGAGGAACTGTTCAGCACGAGAAGTCAAGCAGACGCGAGACTTCTTTTAGACGTGAGAAAGAGTCGGTTCACTCTATGAGCCCCTCTCCTAGTAGGAGTTTGTCACCAGTAGAGAGAGAACGGGATGAAGATCCTCTCGTTTTTCAGGCCGATTCTCCACAAGGTGGAGAAGGAGATTCGGAAGAAGAGGGTGATGGGAGAGAAGGAGTCTCGAACTATAAAGTTCTGACTGACCTTCTTTTACAAGAATACGGAGATTCTTTAACTCCTGCCGCTCCTCCTTCGTCCTCGATCACTGTTTTCGAGTGCGATTGTGCCTAAGTTCTTCGGTCGGTCTTGAAGATTGATCGGAACCTAACGATCTCTATGAAGAGAGCGCTTCACATCCTTAAACAAATGGATGTTGTCTAAGAAGGATCTGGGTAGGACACCTTCTGTATGCCTCCAGCCATACTTTCTGGCAAGAGAGGTTTCTGGTACCGAACTGGGGAGAACATGGGCCTTTCTCTTCCAGCGGCTGCCGAAGCGGACTTTTCAACCTTGGTTGACTCGTCTAGGAGACACGCTTTGAATGGAGCTCGCGTGTCCTTGGGCGATTTCGGGAGACGATCATCTCCTCAAGGGACTCTTCCATATTTTGGAAGTGTTTAATTTCTAGACTGGTCCCTTGGGGTGATGTCTAAGAAAGCTCATGACTCGGATGGTCTTGACCCCGAAGTCATTCTGAGTATTCTTGCTTGTATTGACAAGGCGGTACAAGACGGATCGGGAGAAATCTCCTCTCTTTTCGGAGCAGTACTCCTTAAGAAGAGGAGTATTTTAGTTCATTCCTAACCAAGGCGGTCTCCCTCACAGAGAGCAGCCCTGGTTTTCGCTCCCATGTCTGACTTCCTGTTTCCTTCTCAGTTAGTGAAGGACATTTCTCGATCACTGACTGAGAAGGCGACTCAGGATCTTCTCCTGCAAACTGCAAGGAAGAAGAGACCTCTTGTTTCTGTTGACAAGAAAGGACCGACTTCTACGGTTCAGCCCTTTCGAGGAGGGCCTCTCTCCAGAGCTACTTCTAAGAAAAGAGGTCTTGAGAGGAGAGGTAAGGCTCCTTCCCGTCCCTTTAAGAAAGGGAAGTGAGACAGACAGCCTCCAAACACCAGTGGGGGCCAGGCTTCTCGAATGTTTGCAGACGCCTGGTCACTCATAAACTCAGACGCCTCTTCCATGTCCATAATCAGGAAGGGATATCTTATCCCCTTCCAAGACAGTCCTCCACTAACGACTATTCCGCGGGAACTGTCAGCCAGATACAGGGACCCTGTACTGAGGGATACTCTTCGTCTGATGGTGAATCAAATGTGGGACAAAAGAGCTATAGAACTGGTTCTAGAGCAAAACTCTCCGGGGTTTTACAATCGGCTTTTCCTGGTTGCGAAAGCCTCGGGGGGCTGGAGACCAGTTCTAGATGTCAGCGCTCTGAACAAGTTCGTTCGAAAGGAGAAGTTCTCTATGGAGACTTCGGCCTCAGTCCTTGCGGCGTTACGTCAAGGAGATTGGATGGTGTCGCTGGATCTCCAGGACGCCTATTTTCATGTCCCGATTCACCCTTCGTCGAAGAAGTACCTCCGTTTCATGACGGGGGGAAGGATCTTTCAGTTCAGGGCCTTGTGTTTCGGCCTATCCACAGCTCCTCAGGTCTTCACAAACCTGATGAAGAATGTGGCGAGGTTTCTTCACCTCAAAGGCGTCAACATCTCTCTATATTTGGACAATTGGCTCATCAGGGCCAGAACAGAGAGACAGTGTTTGGAGGACCTTTCTTTGACCCTAGACCTGATAAAGGCGTTGGGACTACTCGTGAACCTCGAGAAGTCACAGCTGATTCCCAGACAGAACTTGGTCTATCTGGGGATTCGGATGGATTCTCGGGGTTTTCGAGTATTTCCTTCGCAAGAGAGAATCGTGAGAGGCTTGGAAAAAGTCACTCTCTTCTTAGGGAAAGAACGGACTTCGGCGAGGGAATGGTTAAGCCTACTAGGCACCCTTTCCTCGCTCGAACAGTTTTTTCCTCTAGGAAGACTACACCTTCGCCCTCTTCAGTTTTTCCTAAGGAGATCTTGGAACTGGAAGACGGGACTTCTCTCCGACAGTTTTCTCCTTCCAATGGAGATGAAACCACACCTGCAATGGTGGTTGTCTCTAAAAGAGAACAAGGGAATTTCTCTGGAAGTTCCGAACCCAAGCCGAGTGTTATATTCCGACGCATCGGAGAAGGGTTGGGGAGCAACACTAGGACCGAGAGAAGTGTCAGGCACCTGGAAAGCAGCACAGGTGTCCTGGCACATAAATTGCAAAGAACTTCTAGCAGTTCACTTAGCGCTAAAGTTCTTCGAACCCTTTGTGACGAACAGTGTGGTCCAAGTGAATGTGGACAACACTACAGCCCTGTCCTACATTCGGAAGCAGGGAGGAACACACTCAGTGTCGCTTTACGAGATAGCAAGAGATCTGCTAATTTGGGCCTCACAAAGAAACATCGCCCTCCTGACAAGATTTGTTCAGGGGACGAGAAACATCAGGGCGGACAGACTGAGCAGGAGAAGCCAGGTCCTTCACACAGAATGGACTCTTCATTCAGAGGTGTGTCAGAGTCTTTGGGATCTTTGGGGCACTCCTCACGTAGATCTGTTCGCCACATTCCTTTCCAAAAGGCTGGAAGTCTTTTGTTCAGTGGTGGAAGACCCAAGAGCTCTCGTGGTCGACGCCTTCCTGCTGGACTGGTCTCATGTGGACGTGTACGCTTTCCCCCCTTTCAAAATCCTGGGACAAGTGTTGAGAAAGTTCGTAGCGTCCAACGGGACAAGGATGACCCTGATAGCCCCGTTTTGGCCAGCACAAGATTGGTTTGCAGAGGTGCTGGAGTGGACAGTAGACTTCCCAAGATCCCTTCCAAAAAGGATGGATCTTCTCAGACAGCCACACTTCGAGAGGTTTCATCAAAACCTCCCCGCTCTCGCTCTGACTGCCTTTCGACTATCGAAAGACTTGTCAGAGCGAGGGGGTTTTCTCGCGAAGCTGCAAGCGCTATCGCTAGAGCCCGCAGAGCTTCCACTAGACGAGTCTATCAGTCGAAGTGGGAGGTATTCAGAAGGTGGTGTAAGTCTAAGAAGTTGTCCTCCTCCAGTACCTCTATAACCGAAATCGCCGATTTCCTGTTGTTCTTGAGAGAGGTCTCTCATTTGTCTGTATCGACAATCAAAGGATACAGGAGCATGCTGTCGGCAGTATTTAGAAACAGAGGCCTAGACATTGCTGACAATAAAGATCTGCACGACTTGATTAGATCGTTTGAAACGACAAAATCGAAGGAACTAACTCCACCCAGCTGGAACCTGGACGTAGTTCTCAAGTTCCTTTCGTCTGACAGATTTGAGCCTCCCCACGTAGCTTCGTTCAGGGATATAACAAGAAAATGCTTGTTTCTCCTATCTTTGGCGACAGCCAAAAGAGTTGGCGAACTTCATGCCCTAGAAGATGAAGTCGGCTTTAACAAAGACTCGGCCTTTTGCTCGTTTAGAACTCTGTTTCTAGCGAAGAATGAAAATCCATCGAATCCCTGGCCCAAGAGATTCGAGATCAAAGGCTTATCGAGTCTAGTAGGGAGAGAAACAGAGAGGTTCTCATTTGCCGGTAAGAGCCTTGAAGTTCTTCTTACAAAGAAAGAAACAAATGGGAGGCTCTAGACAAAGTCTTTGGTGTTCGATTAAGGACCCCACAAGAATCATGTCTAAGAACGCATTAGCTTTCTTCATTAGGAGCGTCATTACGGATGCTCACAAGTTCTGTCCTGACGACTCTTTTCCGCTTTTTTAAGAGTAAGAAGCCCATGAAGTTAGAGCAGTGGCGACGTCTCTCTCTTTTCAGAAGAATATGTCATTAAAGAAAATCATTGACACGACATATTGGAGGTGCAATTCAGTTTTTGCATCTCACTATCTTAAAGACGTTCGCGTGACCTACAAGAAATGTTTTTCTCTGGGACCATTTGTATCGGCGGATACAATACTGGGTACGGGAGCAAACACCAATCCTTAAATTTGTACATACCTTCTACTAGATATGTTCTAGATTCCTGCTGACAAAGAGGGCTTGGTGCTGCACTGGCGGCCAGTCACTGTTGTTCAGTAACATGGTGGTTAGGATCAGGTGGTCGGGATTGGTTATGCTCCTTCACAAGGTGTGTTGTCATAGAAGTGGTCCAGTACCCATTGACAAAGTCCTTTTAGGCTCTGCCGAGTAAGCGGTTCTTATACCCATCGACAGACCCACAAGAACTCTAGCCATAGATCTAATATCTCGCTAAAGTCTTGAGGTGATGCAGACTACCGGGCTACAGCCACGAAGTCTACCACCTATCAGGTAGGAACCAAGGTTTTTTCTTTTATACCTACAACATATGTTGTTTACCTGTCTATTCCATATTAGCTGTCTCTGACCCTCCACCAAAGGGTGCCAATCAGCTATGTATATATCTGACAGGTAAGTTCATTGTATGAAAATGATATTGTTATAATACAATAAAGTTTCATACATACTTACCTGTCAGATATATATGATTAATGGCCCACCCAGCCTCCCCGCAGGAGACAGGTGGAAGAGAGAAAATATGATAGAAAACGGGAATGGTTCCTAGTCCTGCCGCCCAGGGCAGGCAGGTAGATCACCTGACCTACCGGTAGCGAGTGGCGCGAAATTTGAATTTCTGTCGGGGACGACGGAGTCTTAGCTATGTATATATCTGACAGGTAAGTATGTATGAAACTTTATTGTATTATAACAATATCATTTTTATTCATACTTACCAAGCAATTATTTGATTCAAGCCCTCCCTCCTCCTCACAGGTGGAGTTTGCAGCCGAAATTCAATTGAGGGCTGCGATGTTGTCATACCTGTTTACCAGAAGGGGTCGGTAACTGGTTACCTACATTAGTGATGGCAGTGCCACCTCAAAAGTTTAAATTTTCTTTTGCCATGGTGGGGAATCTTACAGCTGAATAATTACTTGGTAGTTATGAATAAAACCTTATTTTATTATAAAAATATCATTTATTTTTAACTTCACAAATGGAATTATGATAATATTTTATTACAAGTTATGATGATATTTTTCACTCTTTCTCTTGAGCAAGTCTTATCATTAGTCCTGTATAGTCAAATACTGTAAGAGATTTAACATGGATGTATTGGAGGAGGTCCAAACAAGGATTATTATTGCTTCTAAGGGTATGGATTAACAAGGTATAGACACAGTCACTTCCAACCAAGTACATTTGGCAGTATGGGAGGAAATACCTATGACAAGGATTGGATTTAGCATAGATATGATAACTTCATCCTGAAACATTCTAAAGTATTTCTGCAACAAATTAACTTTTTGAGGAAAAGGGGAAGCAATATTACATATATCCTTCTTTTCAAAAGTAAAAATTCTTATAACTTACACTTGATATCTTAAAAGAGTCACTATCATTTAGAATTGTACTTTTTAAATGCAAATCTGGATGCATTGGCAAAAGTGTTCTGGATTGACTAACTGACATATCTGTAGTTTTAGAAGGGTAAAGCTTCATGCCACAAAGCCTACTCCACTTATGAGTACATGCCAAATCTCTTAAGGGTTCTGCAATCACAGACCTAAGGTGCAGAGAAGGAATAACAGCTAGAAGAGTAGCATTAGCAGCATATGTATTCAGTTCGTTCTTCAGACTTTGGGATGTCACTACTGCACATAATAGATAGCGAAGGTCCAAGGACAGTATACTTTGAGGTACACCTGAAATTACATTAATTAAGCTGCTAAACTGGCCATCGGAACAGACATTTCAAGTTCTACCTGTTAGAAATTCATAAAAAATATTAATAAAAGATCAACCAGTTACCAGCAATCTTAGTGTTTAGATAAGTGCTTCATGATTCACAGTCAAAGGACATACTGACGTGTAGATGGACCAAGCATGATGACTGCACCCTCATCAATCATGCTTCACACAGTCAAAGGCTACACTAAAGTGTATACCACCTGATGAAGCATGATGACGGCACCCTCATCAAGAGCACACTGCAAGATGGTAGATGTTGACAACTGTACGTCACAAGCACCAAGGCCTTTATGAAACCCAAACTATAATGGTGGTAGCATATCATTATCTGCAACCACCATGCAAAGATGTTTACAGGGCAGCTTCTCAAACCTCAGATAAAATGGGTAATTTATGTAACAGGTAATTGAGGTCAGCTTATATTCTGAGGGATATTAGGATTGACTTAGTCCCTTAGGTAATGTAGCAATATTTCCCTTCCTCTTAACAAGGAAAACTTGTAAGTCCAACTAATCTGAAAATAGTACTAATATTAGGTGCAGTGAAATCAGTAGTCTTCCTAAACAAAATGGGGAAAATCTTATTAAGGTCTATGGCACCATAACCATCAAGGCCCAGAAGCAAAGTTTTGAATTCTCTAGACCTGAAAGCCAATGAACACAACTTAGGCTGTAGCAAGTATGACTGAGGTAACATCATGGACTTATCACACTGCTTGCTTATAAAGACTTGAGGCAAATGTTCTGCATTCTGTTAATGGCAATACATACTGCAATTCTATCAACTCCCCAAGGAGCAGGGATTCAACTCCAAAGATTGATGATTTGAGGGTAGACTGCCATGTATGATCATCACCACTGGAGAGCAAAGTCTCCTTTACACCCTCAATATAATCTTTCTCACCTCCCTCATAGACAACCTAAGCTTGACTTCTAAGCTCAATGAAGGTACTCCGCAAAATGTCTGATCAGTTGTTCTTCCATAAATTATGAACTTTTTGTTTTTCATGGTAGGTAATCTTACAATTAACATTAAACCATGGCTTATCGTGAAGACGAAACTTGAGAATTTGAGAAGGAATTCTCCTCTCAGTAATAGTCTTAAGGTGATAAATTTAAACGCTCAATAATATTTGGTCTCCTAAAAGTGAGTTTTCTGAGGTGTCTGGAAAATGTGTCCCTAAATTAAGAAGAGACTCTTTATTTTGTATCAGAGATAGTGGTTTGTATGTAGCTGCTTGTGTTGTTCTAGACTTTTCCTGCACCCATACCTCTATAGACATTATAAAATTTTTCTTTTTCCTAAGATATAAGAAACTTTCAGTGTCTGCAATTAGAGGATAAATGGTGATCCTATCCTTTGTGGTGCCATGACCATTTGAGAGTTGCTAATGACCTGGAACTTAAGGAGGTTTTCAGATCTTTTGAGAATGAGATGCCTAAAATCTAAAAACTACCCCTGTCATGAAATCTAGTTGAGGCATTGGGATTTTTATCATCAGATCCTTTTGAACCATTGGTGACAACTCCATTAAAAATTTTTAGTATGGAGATACTATTTGGCAGCTTGAGCATCCACTAAAAGATTAAGCAAATTACGTACAAGTATTCATGCAACTTAGGGTTTTGTAAAGAGTTGCTTTCCTATCCCTTTTGCCAAGAAGGATGTCAGGACAGAATTGCTTCCAAGGATCACTAAAATCCCAAACTTCTTAAGTGGGCAATAAGGGGGAAGCAATTCTCTCAGTAAGGGCAGTTAAGGTTTATGTAAATAGATTAAAGCCTATTAGAGGCAAGGTAATAACTTGTTTTGTGGTTAAGGAATCATAACAATGCTATGTCAAAAAATGCAATGTCCCTTTTTTTGTTAAGGATTTGGTCAAATCATCCCATGAGAGAGTATCCTGATCTATTAACTTTGTTAAAGATAAATATTCATAATGTAAGAGCTATTGCTACTTCATTAAATTTTCTTTTGAAAAAATTGTCTGGAAATTTGTAATTCAGTGCAGTGGAAGTGTAATTCTGTGTTTGCAACTTATTACTTCAATGATGTTGACATTTTATTTGAAAATTTTTAAACCCTAAAAACCCCCTGTTTGCTAGTAGTAGTGGGTGAAGCCTTTTCTTGAACTGAACTTGAAGAGCTGTCTTTGATATATATATATCTATATATATATATATATATATAGATATATATATATATATATATATATATATATATATACACGCTAATCCTGGGTTTGAGCTGATGGGGAGCAAAAAAGTAGTTTTCTTATTATTTAGTGTGTACCCTTTTAGTTGGACTTGTTTATTTTGGCTTTTGAACCCAGGCACAGGTGTATCCCTTAACACTACTGCTGCTGAGGTGGTTTTCTCTACAAAGTTGCTCTTCTTAGCTCATGCAAGAGAGCCTTGCTCCCTGAATGGGATCCTCCTTTTGGCAGCAGTACTATCCAGTAAGGATTCCAGACTAGATCAAAAAAATTTTGGTTTCACACAAGAAACCTTATTTCACTTAACTAAGCAGATTTTTTTGTTCTATATGTGTTAAGCCACCATCCTGATCTCAGTGTGGGAATATTTGGATACTTACCTAATGCAAAAATGTGGCCCAGTCTACCTCCTCACTACTAAGTGAGTTGTCAAGAAGAATTCTGACCAAAACTAAAACATTCAAGATATACCAGGAGGAGAACAGGTGAAGTAGACAGTCATGAGGATTTAAAAATATTGCTCTTACTGCATCACCCTGAATTTCAGCTATGATTTAAGCAAATGTACACTGTCAATAACCTCGATGTTGTGACGCCAGATTTAGTAGTCATAAATCAGTTAATTCTGTGAAAATCTAATGAATTCATCAAAATCCGAACATTACAGTAATGACACTTCATTGGTTGCATATCACCTGTGGAAGTTGGTAAATTGAGAATTTTTATAACTGGCAAAGGTCCCGATGTGTTATCCAACACAATTGTAATTGGGATTTGTATAGTAAAAGAATATTTTTTAATGTTCAAAATTAATTAAACTTTATTAGCAGTATTCAACCAGCATGGTAGATAAGCCTACTTTATTTTTGAAGGCCATAAATGTGGCTTTTTTTTTAATGATAAACAAGGCATGGACTAAGCTTATGGTCAGTCTTGCTGCCTCCAATTAGTATTGTTAGCTGATCCTCAAATTCCTTTAATCACATAGCAGTATATGCTTGCTGTAATGTGTCCTTTCAATATCATTCTCTTCCAAAACAGGTTCATTTTGTCAATCTTGAATTTGTTTCAACAGAAACCTATTACTGTATGGTTGTATGATCTGCAGGAGCAGCAGTTGGTAGTATGTCACAGAAGAAATCCTCCCTGTCAGAGTACAGTCAAACCTCGGTTTTCGTACCCCTCTCCTTTTCTTTTGTACCGGTTTTCATACTTTTTTTCTACAAAATTTTGTCTCGTTTATTGTACATTTCCTCAGTTTTCATACTCTCGAAAACACTCCATCCGGGGCCAATATCTTCTCTCGTGACCCATTCTGCTTTTGTGTTCGTTGTTTTTGTGCTCTGCCATCTCCTGTGTTGGCGGAGACCTCTACTCCTCTTTCTTCCCCTACTTCTAGAACTGCTTCTCACATTCTAAGTCCTCCAACTCCTTTGCTTTCTGCTTCTATGCCAGCTTCCCGTGTGGCCTTGATTGATACCATTGCCAGCCTTGAATCAAGGTTTGAGAGGAAATTTTAATTTCTTGCTAATACTATGATGGAGTTAGGTTCATCCATGAGATCTTTGATGGAGAAATCTGTGAGTGCAGTGAATGTGCCAAGTGTCAGTGCAGTGCAGTCTGAGGGGGTGGCTGTCCATCCCACCAGTTCTCCTAGATGAAGTCACTGTCCCACTTCCCTTCCTTGGAGAGATAACATTCAGGCGTCCCCGCTTAGCGGCAGGGGTTCCGTTCCCAAGAGGGTGCTGATAAGCCAGAACCGCCATTAACCAAAACTCAGCGATTTATGGCGCCGTAATTGGTTATCAGCGCCATAAGCACCATTGCGCCTCTGTTAGGTATGTTATGGCACCGATAACCGGAACTTGGCCTGCTATGGTGCCATAAATTGCCAATTTTATGGCGCTAGACGAGCGCCATAAAACCGGATCGCCGATAACAGAGTCCGCTGATAACCGGGGACTGCCTGTACTGGTGGTCCAAGGGAGACTGGTGGTGTTTGCCCACAGGCAGTCACTTTGTATATCTATCATGAGGTGTCAACTCTGGTTTCGACTAAACATCATTGGAAAGGCATATTGTTTAATATGCAATTGTTATCCAACTCAGTGGTTCCTTGCCTCCTGGTTCATGCCACTGGCATAATTCTGCAGCTTCTCGACTTCTAAAGAAACACTCTCCTGTTGATAATGTGTCGCCTCCGCCCTTCAAGAGATCTCGAGAGGGGGTTTCCAGTCCTGGCCCCTCTTGCAGTCATGCGTTTTTGACTCCCAACAGTCATCATTTGACTCATGACTCAGATTCGACTGATGAGCAACAGGTGTTGGTGCAGACTAGGTGTTTGGTACAAGCTCAGTTGACCTGACAGACTTTGACTCAACGTTCGGAAACTTCAACCTCTCGTTCGAATACTTCATCTTTGACTCGCCATTCAACATCTGTCCGTCCTACCCAGTCACAACAGGAGGATGCGTCTTTGACCCCTCTTCGTCAGCATTTCGAAGTTTTGTTGTCTTTCCTGCAGGGGAAGACACTACCAAGAAGGAGGATATTTCCCTGTCATCAGTGTTATTGGAGGATGAAGAGCAAGAACAGGACTCAGCACCCACTTCTGCCTACTCATTGCTCCTAAGGTTTCTTGTGGAATGTACTTTCCAGATTTCTTTGCTCCAGCTCCTAGTTCTCCAGCTTCGGTTTTCTCGATTAAGAAGAAACCTTCAGAACACCTTCCCAAGTTAGTCCTTTCCTCTGCTGCTAAGAGGTCACTTCGTCATGTTGAAGATTGTCTGTCAAGTAAGAGGGAGCAAGGCAAAGTGTCCTTTGCCTTTCTGCCTTTAAAGCTCCTCAAGAAGCGTTATTGCTTTTACTCCACTGGGAAAGTACCTTCTTTAGGAGTATCTGCCTCCTCCCATGGGGACTTCTCCAGCCTTGTAGACGCTAATCGAAGGTAAGCGTTTCATCAGCCAAAGGGTTTTTCTCTTCTCCAGAACTAGATCATCTACTGCAGAATCTCTTCAAGGTTCTGGAGATATTTAATTTTTCAGATTGGATGGTTGGAGCTTTGGCCAGGGAGTTGGAGGACTGCCCTTCCCTTCCTGAAAATCTTGCTGTTGACTAGTTGGCAGTACTTTCTTGTGCCGACAAAGCAGTGAGGGATGCGGGAACTTTGGAGTTCATTCACTACCAAAGAGGTAACAAGGCAACACAAAAGTCAGCTCTCATTGTTTTTCCCGCTCAACAAGTCCCACTTGTTTCCGCAAGAAGCAGTTAAGGACATTCTTTCAGCAATTGAAAAGATATCGACTACTAACTTGCCAGTACAATCGACCGAGTGCCCTAAGCCATCAACTTCAACTTCTGCTCCTGCTGTGTCCTCTTCACCTCTTAACCCTTAAACGCCGAAGCGGTAAATAAAAAAATGACTCCCGTATGCCGGAGGGGTTTGAGAGTGAGCGCGGAAGCGGAAAAAATATTTTTTTCAAAAAATCACAGCGCGCTTAGTTTTCAAGATTAAGAGTTCATTTTTGGCTCCTTTTTTTGTCATTGCTTGAAGTTTAGTATGCAACCATCAGAAATGTAAATAATTTTAAAATAATTATCATTATCATATAAATAATGCGATATATGATAGCGCAAAAACGAAATTTCATATATAATTGTATTCAAATCGCGCTGTGCGCCAAACGGTTAGAGGTAACAAGTTACTTTATTTTCGTTGTAATGTGCACTAAATTGCGATCATTTTGATATATAACACATTGTAAAACGATAAAAGCAACACAGAGAAAATATTATCACAAAATGATGCATGAATTCGTAGCGCGCGGATGTAAAAAAATAATTTTTTAAAAAATTCACCATAAATCGAAATATTGTTATAGAGACTTGCAATTTGTTTCAAAATGAAGGAAAATGATTGAATATTACGATAATGTAAGAGTTTTAGCTTACAAATGCAGTTTTCGACCATTTCGAACGAGTTAAAGTTGACCGAATGTCGAATTTTTGTTTAAAATTTTTTTTTATATGCAAATATAAAAAAAATGAGAAATGCTACAACCTTCCAATAATTTTTGTTATATTGTGCATGTTTTTGCGCACATTTTCATATATAAAACTCTAAAAAAGCGTAATATGAAAAGGCACAAATATTAGGAGAATGTGACCTACGCGTTTCCGAGATTTTCGGGCGAGAATCGGCGCGCGGACGGAATAAAAATATTTTTTTCAAATATTCACCATAAATCGAGATATTGTTCTAGAGACTTGCAATATGTTTTAAAGTGAAGATAAATGATTGAATATTACTAGACTGTAAGATTTTTATGTTACAAATGCGTTTTTTGACCATTTCGGTTGAGTCAAAGTTGACCGATCGTAGTTTTTTTTCGTACATATCGTACTTTATATACAAATATTTCAAAAATGATAAATGCTACAACCTTCCAATATTTATTGTTATATTGTGCACGTTTTTGCGCACATTTCCATATATAAACCACTAAAAAAAGCGTAATATGAAAAGGCACAAATATTAGGAGAATGTGACCTACGCGTTTCCGAGATTTTCGGCCGAGAATCGGCGCGCGGACGGAATAAAAATATTTTTTTCAAATATTCACCATAAATCGAGATAATGTTCTAGAGACTTGCAATATGTTTTAAATTGAAGATAAATGATTGAATATTACTAGACTGTAAGATTTTTATGTTATAAATGCGTTTTTTGACCTTTTCGGTTGAGTCAAAGTTGACCGATCGTAGTTTTTTTTCGTACTTATCGTACTTTATATGCAAATATTTCAAAAATGAGAAATGCTACAACCTTCCAATATTTTTTGTTATATTGTGCATGTTTTTGCGCACATTTCCATATATAAACCTGTAAAAAAAGCGTAATATGAAAAGGCTCAAATATTAGGAGAATGTGACCTACGCGTTTCGGAGATTTTCGGCCGAGAATCGGCGCGCGGAGGGAATTAAAATATTTTTTTCAAATATTCACCATAAATCGAGATATTGTTCTAGAGACTTGCAATTTGTTTTAAAGTGAAGGTAAATGATTGCAATTTCACAGCTAGACTGTAAGGTAATTTGCTTACCCCCCAAAAAAATCCCCCCCTTTAAAAAAAATATCTATATATATAGATATATATATATATATACTAGATATATATATATATAAAATTTTTTTTAGACGTAAAATATATATATTACATTCTTCGATTCTGGTACCAATGCAGGTGACACTTCTCTTTTCGCATACAATGAAATGTCTTATTATTATTTTATCATGCACACATTCAGATATATAAAAAATTGTAATAAATATAAAACTAAATATAAAATAAATGCAGAATACTCACTCGTAATCCTGACTCTTCGTTCTATTCTTGTTTTTTCTTTTCTCCCTCCTCCATTGAAGAGTCTTGCATTTTTTTCCACTCGACATGACGAGGTACAGGTGGAGGAGGGAGACGCGCGCCCTTACTGCTGATGGACCCAGCGGCCCCGTGCGCCCTCCGCTGTCGGTTTAGGGGGCGCGCTCCAAAACATGACCTTAGTGTGGTACTTTTGGTCACACTCCCCTATCCTGCAAAGAGCAACTTTGCAGAGACGACAGAAGAACCGGGTGTCTCTCCTTCTGCCATTCATATGGCACACCCGGCACCGTTTCTGCCTTCGCCCTTCTAAGGCCTCCAGTATGTGTTCCCCTGGCTGCAGCCGACACGCAGGGTCCACTACCCGACGAGAAGCGGTGATGGCGGGGCCGGCAGCAGGAGGGGCGGCGGCAGGTCGAGCGAAGTTGGCCCTCCTATCTGCCCTTTCCTCTAGGGGCAGATCTGCAGCTTGGGGCAGGGGGTCAGTTATGGAAGGCCACTCATCGGGATCGAAGTTGATGAGGGCATTCCCGGCTACCTCTAGGAACTGTATGTGGGTCAACCTCGGAAGATTGTCACCGCGGTACCCACAGTACAGTATGTAGGCATTTTGGAGGGCCAACTGAAGGATGTATTTGAGGAGCTTCTGTGTCCACCTTCTGGTTCTCCTGGCGAAGGGATAGTACTGGATGAGCTGATCAAAGAGATCAACTCCTCCCATGTGCCTGTTGTAGTGCCCAATGACAGTAGGCTGCTCGGTACGAAACTCCTCAAACACAACTCGGCCCTGTCGACGTGTCTTCTTCCGCTGTACGATCTCTTCTTGGATGGGTTCATGACTCGTCGTAATCATGGGGACGAGTCGGACACCCTTCCAACAGATGACGAAGACAGCGCCCTTCCGCCGCCACTCTGTCTCTCCTCTTG
>NC_061100.1:43685837-43743337 GCF_015104395.2 Macrobrachium nipponense
TCACCAGTGGTCGCTATATGGGTATGCAAAATGGAGGCACCTTGTTCCGACCTTGTTAGATATAGAATTCCATCATTTTTGACCGCATGGCAGCAGTTGCATAGTTATAATACCCCCAAAATGACATCTAAATTTGAATGAATCAGTTACGACAAGAAAGTGAACTATAATCAGTAATCATTCAAAATAATGTCAGATGAACGTCGTTGGTGACTTGACATCACATTCTTAAGAAGTTTATGAGTTCAAGGTAAAATTGGGTTTCAAGTATTTGTAGATTGACATTATGCACTGTTGTTTTTTCTTGATTCTTCATATCTAGTTGTTAATTTTATGCAGCTCAATGCACTGACTGGTTGTACCGAATGTTTAAAATTCAGAAATCTTTACCCAACGTTATTTTAATGAAAATAAGCTCATATTTTGTAGAAGTCAGCGAAGAGTAATAGTTATTTATTTACTTATCACATAAACGCTCGCAAGTTGTAATGTACTAAGTTGCTTTCTATCATTTCTTTAGCTCTCATAATCCTTAATACTCTTTTATCACCGTTCGCCTCATGAAGATCTATTCATATACGCTCAGTAAATCTTCCATTCTTGTGCATTCCAAGAAGTTAAAATCAGGCCTTTATGAGACCATTCGACAGATAAGCTGCTTTCATTCATAAAAAAAATAATGAGGGATGCAATTAATTTGTCTTTGAAAACCAGGACACAATAGTAACCTGCTCCAGTTATGATGTAACACAAAGGATGAGAGAGAGAGAGAGAGAGAGAGAGAGAGAGAGAGAGAGAGAGAGAGAGAGATTCCCTCTTACACATTTTCCTTTGTTGTAGAAGAACAAAGTGTGTTTGAACAAGGAAAGGAGGCATGTGGGTCAAGTATTTGGTATGGAACAGTCATTTTGAAGAAAATTTTGCAAATAGAGTGAAAAAACTTATATGTGGCATACAAGAGCATGGGAGAACTGGAAGCTGTTTAGGAGGATACACTGTACAGAAGATGAGTCGTTGAGAGATTAAAAGGTTTGCTTTGTAATGGGAGTAGAGTGTGTGTGCTGGAATTAGATGAGTGAGTGACTTGTTTGGTGTCAAGTGGGCCTGAGACCATAGTTAATTATATATCTTGTTTAACAATGAATATTATTGGTATAGTGATTCAAGGTTTCATAGATAAGAAACAAGGTGTAAGAGCAAAGTTATGACAAAAGATTTTCATAAATAAAGAGTACAATTGATCATCTTTATAGGGATAGTACTGATTATGGATAATGAAGGGAAACTGCAGAATCTAGTGAAAGACTGGAAGTATTTGCATGGGGAGAGAGCTGACGGTGTACATGAGCACGAGTAATTTTATGATGGTGAGTAGAAACCAGGAAAATGGAACAATGAATATAATGTGGGTAGAAGAGTGGAAGTAGTTTCGTGTAGATAATTATGAGTAAACGTAACGTAATAGTAGGATGAGGGAAGTGGTAAATTACAGAATAGTTGAAGCAAGGATGTTAACTGGGTGTGTGTGCAAAAGAGGATCTGGAATGTGCAAGGAAACCAATGTGGAAAAGTGTGAACGGATTGTTGAGCCAACTCACCTTTAGAAGTGAAGTGTGAATTTTGAATATATGTAAAATGTTGAAGCCATTAGCACAGTGTTTGCTGAATATTTTGTGAAATAAGAAGAATTGAAAGTGTGTGAAATGAGGAGATAGACGTATATGAGTACTGGAAAGGTTAGAGTGAAAGGGTAGTTGAGGATAATAGATTGGTATAAAGAGTATAGATGTTAGGAGGGAGGTTCAAAGGGAGACCTAGAAAGACCTGACGAGGTCGAAAATGTATTGTTTTGTAAGCCGAGAACATTTCTGCAGCCAGTTTCAGGGCTAACAATCTTTTCAGTTTTAACGTTTTTGTGATGGTGTTTGTTGACCGCATCAGGTTCACCTTGTGCAGTAACATAACACCATCGCCAACAAGATTTTTTTTTTTATGAGTAATCAGTGTATCTGTATTTAAAAGATGCAGAGGGCATGTCAATAAACTTTATGGTTGAGCACTTAGTGGGTATTTGAAAATGAAGGAACAGATAGGTTAGCACAAGAAGCGGCAGCTGAATTACCTCCAAGAAGATCTCATCTTGTGAGTCAGGATATTTTGTATAGAGTGAATGTCAAGACGTAGATTTGTAACAAAAATCAGCCGCGTTGTAAGTCTACTAACCATTATGCAATGAACGACATCAACAAGAGTTATTCATCACCGTTAGATGTCATTGTTTTGGGCCTGTTTTGATTTATGACAGGTTGCCATTGGTGCAAGAATATTTAGGCTTATTAGAAAACCTCATCTAGTTCTGATTCATATATTTCATGTTGGTGCTTACCACTGCACTACCATTGTATTTCAGTTCTAGAAATAATCCTTTATTTTGCGTGTCTGTTGTGTGATATTTACAATAACATCTTTGTTTAATATATATATATATATATATATATATATATATTATATTATATATATACACACATACACAAATCATATATTTATGTTTGTGCATGTATGTACTCGATTGTATATATTTATAAAGTTCCTATACATTCAGCGAACAACGTAGCCTTTGTTTGCTGCATATTATAACCTTGCCAATTAAGATGGGCGTCTGGGAACAAAATTGTATTTAATCATTACGAAATCTTGACTTGAATTTAGGTTATGGCTTCCTATTTATCTGTTATTTATAGGATTTTCTGCCTCTTTTCTATGAAGTCAGAATTCTGTTGGAGCGTTTTCAATGGAGTGTATTTCAGGAGCGAAACAGGATAGATAGCATTGAGGTGGCTTGTGCTCCTTATTTACTGTTGTTTTTTGCTCATTGACGTCGTCTCCTTGTAGCCTTGGCGCGTCGCTGTTTTCCTTTTTAGTATCTATCGACTTTGTCAGTTTAGAAAATCCTTTCGCTCAGAGAGGTATTTTCGGACTCTTAACACTCCTGCTCCTCGAGGGAAATTCTCGGAACTTTGTCGGGAAGGAGTATATATATCCTTTCATGTGTGTGTTTTTTTTTTGTGATAAATAATTGGTGTTTTTCGATTGACTGTGGTTTTATTTTCATATGAATAAATGAGTGGCTTGAAAAAACAATTTGGTGGTGTAATTTGGTATTTTTTTAAGAACTGAAGATGTAGTCAGCCTCAAGCAATGAACATCAGTGATTCAGTAAAAAGATCGTCAATATTGCCCATGATAGTTGATTGTTCGCACTTAGATACTTGAAGTAAAGGGTTAATTAGGGGTAATGGTAAATTTTGCGTAAACTTTTGCAGTAATTCATATTACTCAATTCATGTTCTCATTGAGAAACCTCCCTCCACCTCCTCCCCCCAAATCTATGCATTTTTAAAGCCATCAAGTAATTCAAGCGATGCTCCCAAAAGGAAAAGATCCGTTATTACAGAATTTTTGGCCTGCTCAAGTTCTCAATAACTGTAGGTGTGAAACATCTGCGCAGCCAGTAAAACCTCGGGTGTATTGTTGAAAGTTTCCAGTAGGGATGCACCGATACCAAATTTTGGCCGATACCGATACCGATACCATCACCAACTTTAAAGCCGATACCGATACCTGTTACCTCCATATTACTGTTATTTAGGAGAATATATATTGTTACTAAAATTATTCTTGTTATCGTATATTAAAGGTTCAAAAGTTGAAAGGTTATATAAACTGCACGTGTCTAATTCCAAGCTGACGCAGAAGCAGTGCAGTATAACGCATTGCACCATTCACTTATACCATACCTGTACTGCACATGTTAAAATAGTACCCAACTCCAGCAGAATGACAGTGACTCATTGCTTATAGAGATAGACACAACCATATAGAGTTAATTAATTAAAATTAGGATTACAGAAATAAATTGTTAAATACACTCTACATTATTAAGATACCATCTGTTTTTAAAAGATAAATAAAGAACCTATATACAATAATATGCCTATATACTATATAGTTTGTTTGGTGGGTTTTGTTAACATATACGTACATTTTAGGAAGCCTAGAAGGGTTTTAAATTCCTATACTAATGACAAAAGTATCAGCTGGTATCGACCAGAAATTCACCGATACCGATACCACAAAACTAGCCGATACCACCGATACCGATACTTGGGCACATTCCTAGTTTCCAGTTAATTGCAGTTTTTGGGAAAGAGGATTTTAACTTTGTAAGTAAATTTTATGAAACTAAATGTTAAGAAGTGAGATGCTAACTGCCACCTAATAGAACAGTGGAAATGGCAGGCTTGGAAAAGGTCTTTGAGAATTCTGCTAATAATACTGTGATAATTAATTTAAGAAAGAATGAATGAAAGTGTTTCAGACTTTAATTCTTTATTGAATTCAAGAGATGTCATGCATATGAGGCATGAAAGAAAAACGTGGAAATATAAAGGAAAAAGTTGAATGAATCCCGAAATGTTTAGAAATTTTACTGTGCAAAGATTATGAAGGAAAGATTAACTTAAGGCAATTACCGGCCAGAATGCCTTAAGGTTGCTCTGGCCGTGTAGATGGAATAGAAAGTCTTGTTTAAAAACCCAGCTGTTTTGAAGTTTTAGAAGGAAGGAGAAAAGGTTGACTAAAAGCTCTGTAGTTGGTGGAACAGGGTGATCAGAACACAAATTCCCAAATATTGTACAAAGGAGTTCATAAGCAAAATAGAGTTGCAAATGAGGTATCACCTAAAGTATTGAAGCTGGGGAGTATTTTTTTTTTTTCCATGGCCATCGTCCTCTGCTCAACACTTAAAGGATGAAAATGTCATTGACTCATGTTTTGGTTTTATTCATAATTTTCTCTTAAGTACTAAGGCGAAGGCTGCTCGCGCATGTGTTTTGTCACCCACGCTCCTCTCTTGGGAACTCTGCTGCAGGTGTTGGACTTCCGGTTGCCAGCAATTATCTCTGGATGCGATGACTATTGCCATGCCATTCTTACCCATGGTTGGAACTCGCCACTGATAACTAATTACTAGGTTAACAGAGCGGCAAAGGTTCAAATGGGACATAGTTGATTCATGTGTGTCTTCTAGGAATCAGACCAGGCCTCTCAACTGTTAGACAGGTGTCATGATCAGTAGGTACAATTTACGCACGCACGTACACACGTAATATATATATATTATATATATATATATATATATATCTATATATATATATATATATATATATATATATATATATATATATATTAGTATATACACGCACGCGTGTGTGTGTGTGTTGTATACAAATATTAAACCACATAAGATCGATTTGTATGAATTGAAGTCCCTGTACTTTGGGAATAACTTGCACCTGAAGGAAATTTCACACGAAAAGTGCCTTTGAACTTACGTTTTCTTGGTTGATACCAGGCTGCCTTTAGGCTCTTCCATTCATTTATCAGTTTTGAAGGCAATAACTTATTAATATGGAATTCATTATACCTTGCAAATAACTTCCACGCAATTGTGCTCATAAACACTAACTAGCATTCGGACCTATGCCAGTTTGGCGTGGTGCTCGGTGACGATAGGCTTAGCCATTGAAATGTTAATAGAGATAATTGATTTTTACTTTAACGTGTTGCTGTCGATTTCAACTCCTGCACTTCAAGTCAACCCATCTTCATGAAAGATGAGCGCTTCACTTGTGGCACGTGGCCTGTATATATGCATCATAATTTTTCAATAGTTTGACGTATGACGTTTTTATACCTTGCATATAATATTGAGCCATAAAAAACTGACTGGTACCTGGTCAACTATAACTTGGGAATAACTAGCACCCAAAGAGAATTATACAAAAGTGCACATCCCCTGACCGGTATTTAAGCCTGCGGTTCAAGATACACACTTAGCAACATAATTAAGATTTTTTCTACTCATATATTACTGTTGTTTAGCGCCTCAGTGGCGTGATCGGTACGGTCTTGGCCTGCCACCTCGGTGGCCGCGAGTTCGATTCTCTGGCATTCCACTGAGGGGTCAGAGATGTGTATTTCTGGTGACAGAAGTTCACTCTCGACGTGGTTCGGAAGTCACATAAAGCCGTTGGTCCCGTTGCTGAATAACCAACCACTGGTTCCATGCAACGTAAAAACACCATATAAACAAACAAACAAACATATATTACTGTTGAATTGAAGATCTACCAGTATAGTCAAAATCATTTTCACCGTGATGATATATATATATATATATATATATATATATATATATATATATATATATATATATATATATATATATAATATGAATTTTTTATCACATCACCGTGATTCGTGGATATGCATGGAGCTGCAAATGTCCTTTAATATCCAATTCGCTCTACTTCGGAGTTAATATATTTTCATATATGTTAACCGAAGGGGGGTTTTTTAGTTGATGATAATTTCGTCCTCTCGTGGATTCGAACCAGCGGACAGAGGAGAAATCAGGCCGAGTTGGTAACGTCACTGAAGTTTCTCATCTGTCCGCTGGTTCGAAACCACGACAGGACAAAATTATCAATTAAGATATTCCCGTTCGGTTGGATATCAAAGGACATTTGTAGCTTAATGCATATATGTATATATATGCGTACACCTTTATATATACGCCTGTATGTATATAGTTTATCTCTAATTTTACCTGTAACGTTTAGGGTTGCGCTTTCAAGTAAGGTTGGTAATCACCGAGTAGCTGGGTATTCAAAGCCAACCCCTGGAGGTATTTGGGAGGTCCTGGCTTGTGTGAAGGTAGACTCCCCTGGGATGGTTTTGTGTGGAAGGAGGTCGGCCTGTGGTGTGCGAATAAGCTCTCTCTCTCTCTCTCTCTCTCTCTCTCTCTCTCTCTCTCTCGCTATGGAAAACATTGTACATAAACTTTCATACACGAGTATACATAAATATAACAAGTTGAATTTGTTGTTTAATGTTGGGAACCGATTGGGTTTGGCAGAAAAATTAATTGTTATTGGACGGGAAAGTTTTTTTTTTTTTTTTATGTCAATGAAAAATATTGTGTCGGCTTTGGTATGTTGATCATCCACCCTCCTATCATCAACCTAATTGGAGCCCTATAGCCTCAGTGGTTTTTATCTTATTTAAGGTTAAAATTAGTCATAATTGTGCTTCTGGAGTGATATAGGACAGGCCACCACCGGACCGTGGTTAATGTTTCGGTGGCCTTGATTATACGCTGTAGTGTCCTTACAGAAAATCGATTTTGCCGAAGAAAATTGAGCGCAATTTTTACCTGTTTTTTCTTTTCTCCGGGAGCCTTGCGCAACCCTCTGTCAGGATGGAGGCAGAATCGCATTATTTTTCGAGATGGAAGTGTCCTGCGTTATTCTGGTAATGATGTCTCTTCCAGCAACCCCCCCCCATCCACCTCCCATCGGCGCTGTCTGGGTTCTCAAGAGTATTTCTCTTGGCGACCCACCATTCCAATCAAGATCTCTGGCTCAAAGGGAGACGGGAATAAGGCTTCGAAGAAGAAGTCGTTACGAGTGAATCAGTGTCATTTGAGGCACAGATACCTCCCGTTTTCGATTTCAGGTTTCTGTCCTTGTTTGTTTGTCATTGTTTGGCGTCATTATGTGTGCCCGCATATTTTTTTTTCTCTTTATGCCTTTGGTTATTCTCATGAATGTCATGAGGGTTCATAGTTGAATTCAGCAGTTAAAGTAAGAAAGTGGCTCTGCGTGTTATAATGAACTGGCCGATAAAAGAAACGACGTACACATTATATATATATATATATATATATATATATATATATATATATATATATATGTGTATATATATATATATATATATATATATATATATATATATATATATATATATATATATATACTAGCTTAATGCCAGACATTGCTTTTGTTTTAAATCGCCAAGAATGTCGGAAAATCATTAAATTAAAATCGTTCCTTAGAAAGTGATGGCCGAATAAACCATCATGCATCACATCCTGTACCTTATGAATAGCTCTAAATGATGATTTGCAACTGGCAGGCATCATTTGTTTTGGAAGAGAAATGGACACACTCGTTTTTTCTTGTAAAATATTGTGGAAGTGAGGTGTGGATATTCATTGTGAATAAAAGTAAACATGTTGAGGTGAATGTTTGCTTCACCACTCAGAAGGGAAAAAGGTTTAAAAAAAACATTAAAATGATTTAACTTTTGTTAAATTCGTCTGAACATCATAGCATGAACAATTATTTGCCTCTGCTCGTGTTAATTTGAAGGTTAGGTTACAATAGTTATAAATAGCTTTGTATTCATATTTCTACGATGATGTACTTGAATATTTTTAGAGTGCTATTAGATTTGTAAGTAATGATACTCTTAGGTATGGTATTTGTATGTGAATGTGGAAGGTGAACGAGATCTAAGTAGGAATATTTTTTAGCTGTGACAAGATTGTCATTGAGTGTAGCAAATCAAAAGGTTAGTTATATAAGGCAGTAGAGTAGAAGTTTGCATAATGTGGGAAAGATTGTTTATTCATGTTTTAAATTTGGTTTCCATTGCGTGTTTATTAATGTTTTAGATTTGCGTTTCCTTTGCGGTGTTTGATTGGCGTTAGTATGTCGAGAATACTGAAACTAGTATTTCACTTAGGCTCCAGTTTCGAGAAGAGTATCTCGAATGCGAGTGAAGTTTTAAGGTACGTGTGAACTTCGTTGAGGACTCTGCAATTTTACCCAGAATGTGATTGTGACTGAAGGAAGTTCGTCCAGTGTTGAGTAAATGTTTTTGTCTTGTTTACTTGATGCCGTTGGAAAGAGTGTTTTTTTTTTTTTATAGGATGAAACGTTCCATAAAGACTCAAAGACTAGGTTGAAATTGTCTTACTGTTCCAGTTTTGCTGAATGAAATACATAAGTTTGTGGACGTGCATTGAGAACACCACATAAATAGGTTTCATCTTGTGCATAATAATAATAATAATAATAATAATAATAATAATAATAATAATAATAATAATTAAAAGGGTAGTTTTAGTTTCATATTACAGATGTATGTGTCTTCGTTTAGCGAAGTTGAAGGAAATTTCCAATAACTTAGCTGATGCTTCTCCTAAGTTCACGACACCCCGAGTTTCCTGAGGCTAAAGAAACCATATTGACGTAATAAATCGAATTTATATTGTACAGATACAATTGGGTATTTCCATAATGGGGATTATCATTCTATTGCATCCACTCAAATACTGCATAGTGTATCTGTAAGGCCAACAACATAGAATGTGGATGATGACATGTTAACGAAACTAGATTCACGGCAAAAGGAAACTAGATTCAATTCAAGGCAAAATGAAACTAGATTCAAGGAAAAACGAAACCAGATTCAAGGAAAGAGCAAGATTGCCACCTGGAACTAAAAGCTGCATGCAGAGACTTGACTAAGTGTTCAGAGATATTTGGAGAGATGTTGCAAAGTGGGAAGCAAATTATAATGATTGCAAAGTGTACTTTATTTCTCTGCCAAACAGCGCTATCAGACATTTTGCAATGAAAATTGTGATAATAGTATAATCGGGGACAGTCATAGCTTGTTAATTCAACTTGGAGTGCACTTCAGCCAAGCCAAAGGGGACATTGTCAGTATGATAGAAGTAAACAAAGAGACAGTCGAAACTGGGGTCTTTCCCCGTCTGTTTTACTTTGTGTGGAGCAAAAGTTAGGGTGATCTCGCTCCTCTTTTCTTGATATCCTACCCAATAAAAGAATCGCCTAATAAGTGAAGGTGTAAGGTAGAAAGCCAGGAATGATCAGAAATAAAAAACGCGTTATTTGCATTGAGGGAACCATTTTTCTCTAGTTGCTGTATTATTACGGGGTGGACGTGAAACGAATGAACTTGATATGTCATACTGGGAAATATTTGTTATGAAATGACTAATGCAGTATTAAGTACTAGAATGGTTGTTTAATTTTCATACATTAGGAAAATAATGTGAACATATGCATAGGAACAGTCTGCCCGTGTGCATTTTATTGTTGCATTTATGAGTAAAATGACCTATAAATGTTTAGGATTTTACTGTATAGGAAAAAGCTCTCAACTAGGTGAGAGAAGGACTGGCTTGGTGTAAATGTAGATCTGAGAAAATTATGTAAAGTCTCCTTGCCGACTCAGTTTCATTATGAAAATTGATGAAATCCGAGAAGCGATAGTAGATTTAGGTGTGTGTGGATATTGAAGACAAGATGCAGACTCTTGCGACCGAGCCTAAAAAATGTTTACAAGGGAAGGAAGTTCAGAGTAAAATTACGATGGTTAAATGGAACTAAAAGATAGAGCAGTGAATGAGAATCGGCATAACAAATGATCGTAAAATGAGATGAGGTGCATAAAAAAAAAAAAAAAAATCTTGGGAAGAGACTTCAATATGCATGAATCTTGTGTGGCAGTACACGCCGTAAGAAGAATTTATACTAAAGACTTAAAAAGGTCAGTGTAGGTAAAAGTATGTATCAGAGCATTTTGAGATGATATGGTCTTGCGGAAAGAATGGGCGATGATACGACATTGACAAGAGTTTATGGTTCAGAGGTGATACGGGAACACCTGCGAAGTCCTGGTTAGATGTTATGATCGAGGCATTAGATAGGATGACCCAGTCAAGGACGTGAAGATGTGGCGGTTTTCGACGTGCTGCTCGTAAGCGTTTGTGTGGTTGTGGATGTTTTACTGCACAAGGGCTACATCCACCGTTCAGCATGAAGAGGTTAGGTGATATATTTATATGTATCTTTGAGGTACGTATACGCTTGGTATACCTTTCCCCACTTATATTGCTACTGCCATGAAATAAAGTGCATCCTTCTTTATTTACTCATTACGTTTCAGCAATCGTTTCGTCATTTCTTAACTAGACTCCCACTCTTTGTACCCCCACCTCTCTCTCTCTCTCTCTCTCTCTCTCTCTCTCTCTCTCTCTCTCCTGTTCAACCACATCGGCCTTTCCCTAGTCATGAGTGGTGATATGGCCACGTTCCTTACAATCCCAAATAACTTAGTTGACCTAATAGTGAATTGTTTACTAGTTTTGACTTCACTGTGGTTGGTTGCAGCTGGTGTGCAGAGAGACTGAGAGAAGACGAGACCCGTGATTGTGCATTATTCATGTGAAATACATAGCATCAAATCTTGAGAAAGCGGTAATCTTCACCCAGCCGTGTGAAACCAATCGCAGGATTGATAAGGAAAAATAAATTGAATTCAGACAGCGAAAAAGTTTGTGAATCATCAAGTTGTTTGTTTTGAAAATACTCTGTGATGAGACGTTTGAGATGAAAGGAGAAATGACGTAAATGAAATGATACAGAACCATTAAAAGTTTTCATGATTTGAAAGTTATTTGTATAGAGTATAAATGCTGGTCTAAGACAAGTATGCAGTGTCTCCCAGCTGTTTGGTATTTGAAAGGTTGGCGCCATACGGAAAGTTACAAAGGAAGGAGTCGAAGGACACTAGATAATGATGTAATGTTGCCGGCTAAGAAATGAGAGAATGGAATAGATTCTGTTTGCAGGTTGTTGGCGATAATAGAAAGATATTGCAGAGGTTAGTGAAAGCATGAAAATGTTAGAATGACGAGAAATCTCCAATTGAATAGGTAGCGCTCAGTGGCATGGTCGGCTTGATGTTGGCGTGCCACTTCTGTGGCCGCGAGTTCGATTATCGGGCATTCCATGTAGGCGTCAGAGATGTGTATTTCTGGTGATAGAAGTTCACTCTCGACTTGGTTCGGAAGTCACGTAAAGCCGTTGGACCCGTTGCTGAATAACCACTGGTTCCATGCAACGTAAAAATATAATACAAACGTACATAATGAACAGATTCGAAGGACTATGTAAAGCGCGAAATTGGGACTTTGAACGTTCAAGTGGATGACTAGATACTGTTGAAATGTAGGTATGACATTTATTACTATTAGCTACTTAGATTATTACTCTACAGTAGATAAGTCTGAGGATTTGTTTGGGGTCGGCATTTCCTCTTTTCATAGTCTTTCATTTCTTTAGGTGTTGACTTGAGTCGTAAAATATATTCACTAGTGCTCGAAGAACAAAATATTAAAAGAAAGAGAAAACCTCATCTACGAAGTAATGCTGAAAAGCTTCATTTTTAAATTTATTTATTAATTTATTTTTTTTTGAGAAATTTGTGATTGTGCAGATGGTACAAACGTTCAGGTTCCCAGGAAGTGAGGTTGTAACCCCTTGCCCTTCAACCCCGTTGCTGGGATCCACCGCAGTTATATAACCATTAACAACTAAATCCACTTCTTTGGTCAACGTAGGCACTGAATTGTGTAGAAAACTTGCAATGTATATATATATATATATATATATATATATATATATATATATATATATATACATACACACGTACATACATACACGTATATGTCATGTAATTATATATGCACATGTAAATATTGTATGTATATTATATAATTATATTGATATATTTATGTTATGTACATGCATTATATTATATATATATAATATATATATATATATATATATATATATATATATATATATATAATATATATATATACAATTTTTTTTTTAATATCCAGTTCACACTACCTAGTACTTAGTTGACCATTTTCCACTCATTTCTAATCTAAAAGTCCAGGTTCGAGTCCTGACCGAGGCATGACCAGGCCAGAATGATTCTTTGGTGGCGAGTTATTCCCATATTACCGTATGTGATAGTTGTGGCATAATATTAATGAATTTACAACTTTATATACTGTATATGAAATGTAATGTTCTTGTATTTTGAGCATAATTGTCCATTACCTGCGTAGTATATTCCAACGTGTCATTTTGCTTGTAGATAATCGATTTGCCTCCGGACTCATCGTGTGTGTTACCTGCTTTTGTTGATTTTTTGCCCTCTCTGAAACGTTTTAAAAGTGAATTAACCCGTCTAGTGTCGAATACTGTCGATGCTGTTTGTCGTTTCTTTTCTTGTAAGTCAAAACAACTTGGAGTAACAAAAAAAGAGAGAAATTAAATCAGTAGTCTTAGTTCTTGAAGCGCTCGCTAGATGTCTGTCGTGTGGGATCATTCAGTCTTAGCCGCTATTGATTTATAACCTTGTGTAAGGGGGCTTCCCCCTCGATAGAGGGTTGGGGTCGACGGAGGGAGGGCGTTCTTGGTGGGGAGAGGGGTGGACGTAGAAGGAGGGTCTCTGGTGGTGGTGGTAGGGTACCCGAAGGCCAGTTAGCTACCCATGGTATTTTTAGATTGTGTATGCGTGCGGTTCGAGACTCAGGAAGACGAGGAAAACGGTCTTATTTATTTTCTTCCCATGACTTCCCATGATGTTAAATAAGTGGTTCTATATTATATATATATATATATATATAGTATATATATATATGTATGTATGTATGTATGTATATGTATATTATACGTGTGTAGGCATTTACATAAAATCCAAATTTGCCCTTGACATTTCTTGACTCGATTTCATTCATTGAAAAGTACGTGGAGAGTTCTTATTGAAACGAATTTTAGCACAATGGCAATTTTTGTTTTTCGTCAGTGCTACACACACTCTTGCCTCATAGCAGGACATTTTCAATTGAATGTATGTTACATGAGGATCACGTAAATTTTTCTGTAGTCAGAAACTCGGAGGTGATTCGTTGGTGCCGTTAAAACAATACTATCCAATAAATTAATCTGTTCATTAATGATTTCCGACCTTTGTATGAAAGAAAGAAGTAAAATTCTCCACATGATATCAGCCTTTTGGCCCGCCCCTCGGCCAAGCGGCATTGCGCCTGCGTGTTCGCTCGGCGCCCCGGTTTTATGAATGAACGCTTTGTACGAAGCCGGTGAAAGTGGAGATGGTGCTCGCGTGTATGTATGAGTTCGTATGTGTGTGTGTGTGTGTTGTGTGGGAGGGTGGATGATAAAGTTTTCGCCAACGTAGTATGTAGCGTGTTTATTTCTCATCAAGATCAGTACTGTTTCATTGAAAGAGGTTATTTTAAGTCTTAATATTTTTGTAAATCTAGTTTTAGTTTACCCATGTGTCCGGCGTAGATTTGGAGTAGTAATGTTAGCTAAAAGACGACGACGACGCTTTCGTCCCGTCAGTACAGAGCTGTATTTGTAAATTTCAGTTATTTTGAAAAAGACGTTTCTGTTTTCGTTCCTCTTTTGAAGATTACAGTTTGTTGGATTGAATGGCTGGCCCTCATAATTTATCTATTGCCATTGTATTTAGGAAGGATTGTATTCTGAAATGAGCGTCTAAAATTTTTATTGTTAATATCAGAAAAAAGGAAGGCCTCCTTCAAATGCCGATGACTTGCCTGTCTTAAAATGAAATAATGCCCAGCTTTGTAGGAAATCACACGTTTTAAGATTACATTCATGTGCTCAGTGAGAGAGAGAGAGAGAGAGAGAGAGAGAGAGTTGGCATTGCTGAGAGGCCATTGACCAAGGTTGTAATTGGGAATGAGCGTCATGATGACTTGGTTTGGTTGCAGTGATTTCAGTTTTTTCGTACATGAACTTTGAGGATTCTCTCTCTCTCTCTCTCTCTCTCTCTCTCTCTCTCTCTCTCTCTCTCTCTCTCTCTCTCTCTCTCTCGCTCCCCAAAACTGGTTTGCGAGAAATGAGTCATGGAAATGAAAAAGGAAAAAAAATTGGTTCTTCGTGGAAATGTTTTTCATAATCGTTCTTTTCCCTCTTTCCGGTTCGCTGTTTTTCGCTTTAATGGGTCTGTGTGTGTGTGTGTGTACACGCGCTGTTATATATATATATATATATATATATATATATATATATAGATATATATATATATATATATACACATGTATGAGGGTGTGTTCACACGCGTATATGTATGCGCATACACACACATGCAGACTAGTAAGTATATGCATATGTATGTGTGTATATATATATATATATATATATATATATATTATATATTATAATATATGAAGATAAAAGACCCATAAAACATTATTTGAATGTTGCAACCATGTATTTCGAGCACTTTCTTCTGTGCAACATTCAACTGTGCAACATTCAAATAATTTTTATGGGTTTTATTTTCATATTTATACTGCTGTATACAGTAAAAGACATTCATATACATATTTATCTATTTATTGAGTACGTCTGCGCGTGCGCGCCCCTATGCATGTTTGTATTATATATATATATACTATATATAATATATATATATATATATAATATATATATATGTGTGTGTGTGTGTGTGTATGTATAATAATATATATATATATATATCTATATATATATCGAATTCTATATATATATATATATCTATATATGTTTACTATATATATATCTTTGGTATTTGTCTGAGCGAGAATTCATGAGGAGTAGAAAACATATTTATTCGTATGAATTTATATCACTTTGCAAAGCTTAGAAAATGTATATACTTGTTATATTTCCTTGAAGCCATTTTTAAATATTTTCCAATAATTGTGTTGGTTTCATATATTGTGAAAGAAATGACCTAGTTTGGTCTTGTCTTTTCTGATTGATGAAGAAAGAGAGAGAGAGAGAGAGAGAGACCTTACAGACCTTACAGTTCGTTCGGGTTGCCCCAGGTCCCTCAGTGTGAGGCGCCTCTAATGTCTACCAGAGAGTTGCTAGTACATCTTCCGGTATATTTTGCATCTTCTTCCAATCTTGGATGGTCTGGGATGCAGTTTTAGATATTTGTCGAGCTTATTCTTAAACACATCTACGCTCACTCCTGATATATTCCTCAGATGAGCGGCAACGCATTGAATAGACGCTGCATTATCGATGCTGGTGCGTAGGGTGGGTAATTAATGTCCCTGTGTTGCTTTCCATTATTTTTCCTGGTATAGTTTTGGGCACTTATTAATCTACCTCTGCTTGCTCTTTCTGATATTTTTCTGTTATTCCTTCTATCTGTTTCCATGCCTGAATTATCATGTAGCGTTCTCTTCTCCTTTCTAGACTATATAATTTTAAGGATTGTAGTCTTTCCCAGTAGTCTAGGTCCTTAACTTCTTCTATTCTAGCTGTAAAGGACCTTTGTACACTCTATATGCAATATCCTTTTGATAGTGTGGGTACCATATCATATTGCAATATTCAAGTGGACTACGAACATATGTTTTATAAAGCATAATCATGTGTTCAGCTTTTCTTGTTTTGAAGTGCCTTAACAACATTCCCATTTTTGCTTTACATTTTGCCAACAGAATTGCTATTTGATCATTGCATAACATGTTCCTATTCATCATCACACCAAGGTCTTTAACTGCTTCCTTATTTGTGATTGTCTCATTATTAGGTCCCCTATATGCATATAGCTTTCCTTCTCTGTCTCCATAATTTATTGATTCAAATTTATCAGAGTTAAATACCATCCTATTTACCTCTGCCCAATCATATACTTTGTTAAGGTCTCTTTGTAGAGCGTTCCTATCTTCATCACAAGTAATTTCTCTACTTATTCTTGTGTCATCAGCGAAACTACTCACTACCGAATCCTTAACATTACTGTCTATGTCTTCAATCATAATAACAAACAATATTGCAGCTAGCACCGTACCTTGTGGCACACCGGATATTTCCTTGGTTTCATCCGATTTCTCATCGTTTGCAATAACTATCTGTTTTCTGTTGTGTAAAAATTCTTTTAACCATCTTCCTACTTTATCTACGATATTGTGTTTTCTAATTTTCTTTGCTAATATATTATGGTCTACTTTGTCAAAAGCTTTTGCAAAGTCTAGATAAACCACATCTGTTTCATTTCCGCTTTTCATATTTTTGAATATGTTCTCACGGTGGACTAACAGTTGGGTTTGTGTACTTTTTCCGGGTACGAAACCGTGTTGTCCTATATTAAACAAATTATTTTTTATTAAATGTTTCATAATATTTTTCTTCATTACCCTTTCATACAGCTTTCATAATATGTGATGTTAGACTCACAGGCCTATAATTACTTGCCTCTAGTCTTGATCCACTTTTGAAAGTAGGGGTGATATATGCTAATTTGTGCTCATCATAAATCTTGCCTGTATCTACACTTTGTCTTAATAATATTGCAAGTGGCTTTGCGATAGAATGAACTACTTTCTTTAACAAAATAGCAGGGACTCCATCCGGCCCTGCAGCAGCTCCATTTTTAATTTCATTAATTGCCTGCACAATATCAGCTTCATTAATTTCTATGTCAGCTAAATATTCACTATTTTCTTCCCTTACTTCTATATCATTATCTTTCATTATTCTATTCTAGGGGTGAATTCTCTCTTATATCGTTCTGCCAGTATGTTGCAAATTTCCTTTTTTCATTCGTTAATCTCCCCTTCAATTCTCAGAGAGAGAGAGAGAGAGAGAGAGAGAGAGAGAGAGAGAGAGAGAGAGAGAGAGTATTGATATCGATTTTAATGTTGGACATGATATGCCAGACCGAATGTTTTGGGCTTTCGCTGAACTGAACAGTATGCTTGCATTTTGGTTGATGTTAATGGAGTGCCACGGATCGAATTGGTACATGTACTGATGGATTTATTATGGTTAATATGAACGGAAGGAGACAATTTCTAGACTAGAAGGTCTAGTGTAAATGATGCAGCGAGAGCAATATGAGGAAAGCTGTGATTGTCATGTATTTTAGGTTGAGTCTGGTAATGTCCAACCAAAAGGCAAGTCATTTTGCTTTACTGTTTTCGGAGGAGAAATTAATTTAGAATATTGGTTTTCCTGTACGATTTTAGGAGGATAAAGTCATTCAGAAGACCCACTTTCTTATGGTTGGTCTGATCGGCAGTGCCCCTAATTTAGGAATAGTGCTGGTGTCTTTTCGGAAGCTTTTTTCCACTGCCAAAGGTGAAATGTTTCCCAAGGGGGATACTTGTCTCTCCATTTTTTTATTTTTTTATTTTTCTATTCAGAATGACGCTGAAGACCCGAATTTTAAATCTGAAATTAGGTTAGGATTGTTACGCAAACTCTCCATCACTAACTGGTTTTTGCCTTTGAATGGCGTGTGCTTTTCGTCGGTCGTTGTTTTTACGTATTTATTTTGAAGATCCAGTCCTATACCCGTAAGAACTACGAATTAGGAGGCTTCAAAGGAGTGAAGCTTTGACGAACGGAGACAGGGAAGAAGTGAGGGAAGGAATTTCGTCGATTCCCTTTGCGTCGTCTGGTTGCAAGTTATGATGTCGTCAGAATTATGAATGATGGTCGTGTTTGTGTGTACATTTGCTATTATATATATATATATATATATATATATATATATATATATATAATATATATATATATATATACATATATATATATATATATATATATATGTGTGTGTGTGTGTGTGTGTGTGTGTGTGTGTGTGCGATGTATGTATGTATCTACGTAATATATAGTATATATATATATATATATATATATATATATATATATATATGATATATTGGTATCTGTCGAGAGCGAGAATATTCATAGGGAGTAGATAACATTTTGACATCAGCAGAAAAAGTTTGAACAAATTTTTTTTTTTGTCATTTTCAGAGAGAGAGAGAGAGTTGAGAGAGAGAGAGAGAGAGAGAGAGAGAGAGAGAGAGAGAGAGGCAGCAATCAAATAATTACAAAATCATTACGTGCTTTTTTTTTCCATGAGCATCTACATAATACCCAAGAATAAAGGTGCTCTCGCACATAAATCAGTGTGTAATAGAGATTGGGAAGAAGGGTGAAAGTGTGTGGACGGTAATTTTATATTATGTGTATTGATGGTTTTGTCCCGTCTATCTTTCCATAGGGTTGAGTAGCGTTAGCGTTTGTCGAAAGTGATCACAACGGCATCGGTCAGCCTTTAAACCGCCTCCCCGTCTTTCCCAAGGAATGGCGGTCTCTCTGCACGTTGGAAATGGGTTGTGTCTTTTTTTTTTTTTTTTTTTCTTTTTTTTTTTTTTTTTTTCTTCTTTTTTGACGCTGCGCCTGACCTTGAATGAATGGCCTCACTTGCAGTCCCCTTTGGCTTCTTGCTCCTTTGAAATCGAATCATACCCCTTTGGTATATGAGTCGGGCTATCGGGCATGGGACGGGGACGGGGGGGCGAGATTGGGTAGAATCGGGTTGGTTGGACCGAATGAACGGAGCGCTCCCGTCCATCACATTGCCTCTAAAGGCGTTCATGTGGCGCCGTCCTTCTCTGACTTTGAAAGTGCGTTGTAACGAACAGGTATCTCTCTCTCTCTCTCTCTCTCTCTCTCTCTCTCTCTCTCTCTCTCTCTCTCTCTCTCTCTCTCTCTCTCTCTCTCTCTCTCTGTGATTGTTCGTTTGTGCCACACACTCGCAGTATCCCACTGAACGCACTATTCAAGGATTTGAAAACTGTGTAGTACATTTCTTTTGGAGGCTTAAATTGAAATCGTTAATTATTACACGGATGATGAATGAAACTTCCGTTTGACAGGGGCGTGCTTTACTCTGTAAATGGGCCATTCTCTCGTATGCAGAATTTCGTAGAAGGGTCGCATATGACGTAACGCACCACTCACTCTCTGTAGTGAGGACCCTCTTGGTACCCAAGTACATGTGAAGTCATTTATTGCAGTCGGTCGGTTTGTTCTTGGAGAAGAACCTCCGGGAGACTTCCTTGCACGCTACCGCTTTTGTAATCCGGAGTCTTATAAAGGTGACGCAGAGGTTTACTTTTAGATTTTTGTCAGGTATTTTCACTCTGGGATGTTTCAGGTGGTAGCTGCGGTGTCGATACTTTTTTTTTTCTTTTTTTTTTTTTTCTTTTTCTAGTAAAATATATATAACGTAATATAGGTTCGGATATGCGCTAGAAAAGGGGCGTCAAGGTCAACACACAACAACTTTTTCCTAATAGAAACCTCCCTTCCCCCCCAGAAAAAAAGCTAATTTCAAGCGCAGTGGTAATATTATTGATAAATACTGATAAAATCTTGTATATAGTTACAAGATTAGCCAGCCAGTAATGAATATATGATATTGTGATTAATAAATTTATATAGGTTCATGTATATTTCCATTACATATATGTGTGTGTGTATGTATGTATATGATGTAAGAATAAAAGAGAGTTAGGGATTCTCCCTAAACTCATATTTCTTGCCATTGACAACGAATGTGTTTTATTGTGTGAACCTCGTGAAATGCGCATTTTTGTAATTTAAACAAATCAAGTAATTTTAATTGAGGATATGGAAGTTTTCATTTTTAAAAAGGGAGTTTGGAAATAAAGATCTCCATCATTATCATCGTTGTTGATTGTTTACTCGTTTTATTTCGAATTTACCTTTTGTGTCTCAGTTGTGTTTCATAGTGCTAATTAGGAATACAGGTATGAATGAGTTTTTGGAGCACAGTGAGAGAGAGAGAGAGAGAGAGAGAGAGAGAGAGAGAGAGAGAGAGAGAGAGAGAGAATTTTTAATGCGAAAGGACTAAAGTGATTATAGTTCTTTTCTTGTTCTTATTATGAAGAAATGTTTTAAACGTAATTGTTTATCAATTTGCGTTTTCTCTTCATAGGCGATTTGTATTTTATTCGGAAGTCTGATTTGCATTCTTTTGTGTTTACTTCTCCGTGCCCTCTCTCTCTCTCTCTCTCTCTCTCTCTCTCTCTCTCTCTCTCTCTCTCCTTTTTGTGCATTTTTATTCCAGTGTCTTCTCATATGTCCGTTTCGTTTTTCTTTCATGGCTGGAAATGAGTGCCTTGAATAGATTCTGTTTTTATTTATTTATTTACTTTTTTCTTGTAGACAGTAGTTCTCTTAGAGTAGGATATCAACTTGAAGGTTATGATGAAGTTTTTTTTCTTTTCTTTCTATAACCTTTGGACCCTGCATGCCCAAAGACCTGTCAGACGTTTTGCAATGCCTTCAGCTGCGTCTTGACCAGTCATAAAACCTTGGGAAGAGGGAGACATGTAGTAAGGACAATTAATAGAGAATTGTTTAGCTTTGTCTTTTGATGCAATTCACACCAATTGGCAGCCAAGTGCAATGTTCTGAAGACGACTTCACAAGATGACATTGTTTAGTTTATTCGGGTTTTTCGAACCTTGTTCACAATTCTTGATAACAAGTTAAGTATATATTAACACTTGTTCATCTCCGTTGTCAGGCCAGGATGGAAATCCACTCTTAGTGACTTTGTAAGTCTAGAGTTTGAGAGTCGAACTCTTCTTCCGAATCTTGTAGACAAATACCCTCGTGAATGATTCAAGTTTCGTCTAGTTGGTCTTTTATTTACTTTTTGTGATGGTGGTTGTGTCGTGAGGGATAGTATTCCCGGTGGGGGTCGGAGCCCAATATCACATGAAAGCAACGACTTCGCACGATCCCGCTATTAAGTAAAGAGGATCACGACCATCCGCTCGGATCTGTGACGTGCGGCTTTTTTTTTTTTCTTCTTTTTTTTTTATCCCCAGCAGAAGTTGATTCAGTTATGATGAATCTTCCCTTTTAGAGGCAAAGATCCATTTGTGTATATTTGTAATATATACGTATTCAGAAGGAGGGGAGCTCTATTGCAAATGTTTGTTCATGCAGTTTTCATTCAGTAAATGTGTGTATTTATATAGGTCATGTTTGCTTTGACCAGCGTGACATGACATTTGCTTATGGGATTACAGAGTTTCTCTCTCTCTCTCTCTCTCTCTCTCTGTATATATATATATATATATATATATATATATTATATAGATATATATATAAGTATTTTTTTATATGAAAGTCTCGCGCTTATAAATGACAAAGTCACAACCCCCCACTCACAGGCACACGTAGTACAAAATATATATATATATAATATAGTATATATATATATATATATATATATATATTTATATATATATATATATAATATATATATATATATATATATATATATATATATAGATATAGGTATATATTGTATATAGTATATATGTATATATCTATATATATATATATATATATATATATATATATATATATATATATATATATTTATATATATTGTGTGTTTGGTGGTTTGTGTGTGTGAGAGAGAGAGAGAGAGACTAAAAACGATGAAGAAAGAGAGAAGATGAGACGAGAGAGAGAGCAGAGATTTATATCAAAGGCAAAAAGATCGTTTCAGGTGATATAAGTCCGTCTTTCTCTTCACGAATCCCCATAGCCGGGTAGTGCCGTCAGTGGACCTCTTGCTGTGCACTGTAGGCATTACTTAAGTTTCTTTGCCGCTTGCCTTCGGCCCTTAGCTGCAACCACTTCTGTTCCTTTCATATTATTTTCAGCTTACTTTCATATTAGTTTCATATCACCTCCCCACCCTTTCCTGCGAGTTTAGTCCCTCATGTTACACCTCTGAAACCTTTTTACTGTCCATTTCGTTTCAGCGCTGAATTACCTTATAGGTCCCAGTGCTTGACCTTTGGCCTAAATTCTATATTCAACATAACTGTTCTCCTCCAGAATATGAATTTCCCCATGTAGGCTTTTGGTTTGCAAATGTTGTCCTGTGTCGAGAAATGGGAGTGAATATAGGGTAAGGGAGATGGACGCTTAATATTTAGGTTAATGCCTAAAGACAACTACTTCTCTTGGAGAGGATATTCTATAGCGGTGTGGTTGCCTTTCATATACTATATTACCATCATTTTAGTGGACTTTTATTTAATATGTTTTGTCTTGAAGCAAAACTGTGAACTTGGTAGAGAATTTGTCTGTTGTTTCGTCACATTTTCTTTAATGAATCTTAGCCCTGATGCTTTTTCGTGTGGAATTTGAATGAGGTCCTCTCTGAGGGCACTGAATGGAGGTGGTGGTGATAGGGGGTTCTTGATACGGTGGGTGGGCTTATGGGAATACTAAGGGAAGGTAGAGAGCTCTTATATTTAAAGGGGAGTTGTTATGGGCATTTGAAAATATACTCTGCTGAGTGAATGTTGAGGGCGACCATCAAATGGACTGAGCCAGTTATGATGTTCTGGAATAATTGATGCAGGATATATGGTTTTGAAATGATACAGCCATTAATGATGAAGAAATTGCAGGAAATAAGATAAAGAATACTTTGGATGCGAAACCAGCAAACAAAGCAGCAAGGCGTTTTAGAGGAAACTCAAGTCGTGAGAGGCAAGAAAAGGAAGTGTGAAGATGTGTGGATCCCCTTGAGCTTATATCGAGCCTGCGGAAACATTCAAGATTGTTGAAGATATATTGTGATGAAAGGGTTGCGAGAGCATGAAATTTGTTCATTCATTTAAACATTTCAAAGACCTTTCGACCGAGAAAGCACTGTAAACACTGTAATTGAAATGGAGAGAGATTTTTGTTGGAAAATCTGGTTAGAAAGATTTCGCTGCATTGACCTCGAATTTATCATCAAGAAAGGGGACAAAATAGAAGCCTTCGGATTCGAGGAGTCCCAGAACATTGCGTCTAGACAAACAAGTTGATTGGATTACAGGGGACTGTGAATGACAGAGGCTAAGCGTGACGTCTAATTTTCGGAGAACAACTCCTGCGAGAGGTCATTGAGGTTTAGATGTCAGGCGGATGAGAAAGAAGCAGCATAAGATAACGGAGTGCAAAAGGTAACAGACTAGTCTCATGGCTTGGCTTTTGTAGAATGCTGTTTATTTGGCGACATGTAACTTCTATAACAGAAGCCACTAGGGTTTAAATACCGCACCTTAAGCACATTACTTAGGCACCATCAATGTTGTTTGTCTTGGATTTCCCGTTTATGCCTATCTCCACTCTGGTGTGTAGTCGTCCTCTTTCCCACCCTTATCCCTATATTAAGGGGTCGGTTGCCTGATGCGCCTTCTCCACTGCCTTCCTTACATCAGGCATGGATTATTGCTTGACAAAGGGGTTTTTACGACCAGCATGATCTTTATCTTTCCGTCATCAGCCACAGTTATTGGCGGCGGGCCTCGCCTTTGACTAAAAAGTAAGACTGCAAGGCAGCAGTTTCCACAGTTATTGGCGGTGGGCCTCGCCTTTGACTAAAAAGTAAGACTGCAAGGCGGCAGTTTCCACAGTTATTGGCGGTGGGCCTCGCCTTTGACTAAATGTTAAGACTGCAAGGCAGCAGGTTCCACAGTTATTGGCAGTGGGACTAGCCTTTCACTAAAAAGTAAGACTGCAAGGCAGCAGTTTCCACAGTTATTGGCTGTGGGCCTCGCCTTTGACTGAAAAGTAAGACTGCAAGGCAGCAGTTTCCACAGTTATTGGCGGTGGGCCTCGCCTTTGACTGAAAAGTAAGACTGCAAGGCGGCAGTTTCCACAGTTATTGGCGGTGGGCCTCGCCTTTTTGACTAAATATTAAGACTGCAAGGCAGCAGGTTCCACAGTTATTGGCAGTGGGACTAGCCTTTGACTAAAAAGTAAGACTGCAAGGCAGCAGTTTCCACAGCTATTGGCGGTGGGCCTCGCCTTTGACTAAAAAGTAAGAGTGCAAGGCAGCAGTTTCCACAGTTATTGGCGGTGGGCCTCGCCTTTGACTGAAAAGTAAGACTGCAAGGAGGCAGTTTCCACAGTTATTGGCGGTGGGCCTCGCCTTTGACTAAAAAGTAAGACTGCAAGGCAGCAGGTTCCACAGCTATTGGCGGTGGCCTTGCCTATGACTAAAAAGTAAGACTGCAAGGCGGGAATTTCCACAGCTATTGGCGGTGGTCCTCGCCTTTGACTAAAAAGTAAGAGTGCAAGGCGGCAGTTTCCACAGTTATTGGCGGTGGGCCTCGCCTTTGACTAAAAAGTAAGAGTGCAAGGCGGCAGTTTCCACAGTTATTGGCGGTGGGGCCTCGCTTTGACTAAAAGTAAGAGCACAAGGCGGCAGTTTCCACAGCTATTGGCGGTATGCCTCTTCTTTGACTAAAAAGTAAGAGTGCAAGGCGGCAGTTTCCACAGTTATGGGCGGTGGGCCTCTTCTTTGACTAAAAAGTAAGAGTGCAAGGCGGCAGTTTCCACAGCTATTGGCGGTGAGCCTCTTCTTTGACTAAAAAGTAAGAGTGCAAGGCGGCAGTTTCCACAGTTATGGGCGGTGGGCCTCGGCTTTGACTAAAAATTAAGAGTGCAAGGCGGCAGTTTCCACAGCTATTGGCGGTCCTCGCCTTTGACTAAAAAGTAAGAGTGCAAGGCAGCAGTTTCCACAGTTATTGGCGGTATGCCTCTTCTTTGACTGAAAAGTAAGACTGCAAGGCAGCAGTTTCCACAGTTATTGGCGGTGGGCCTCGCCTTTGACTAAAAAGTAAGAGTGCAAGGCAGCAGTTTCCACAGTTATTGGCGGTGGGCCTCGCCTTTGACTAAATATTAAGACTGCATGGCAGCAGGTTCCACAGTTATTGGCAGTGGGACTAGCCTTTGACTAAAAAGTAAGACTGCAATACAGCAGTTTCCACAGCTATTGGCGGTGGGCCTCGCCTTTGACTAAAAAGTAAGACTGCAAGGTGGGAATTTCCACAGCTATTGGCGGTGGTCTTCGCCTTTGACTAAAAAGTAAGAGTGCAAGGCGGAGTTATTGGCAGTGGGCCTCGCCTTTGACTAAAAAGTAAGAGTGCAAGGCGGCAGTTTCCACAGTTATTGGCAGTGGGCCTCGCCTTTGACTAAAAAGTAAGAGTGCAAGGCGGCAGTTTCCACAGTTATTGGCGGTGGGCCTCGCCTTTGACTAAAAAGTAAGAGTGCAAGGCAGCAGTTTCCACAGTTATTGGCGGTGGGCCTCGCCTTTGACTAAAAAGTAAGAGTGCAAGGCAGCACTTTCCACAGTTATGGGCGGTGGGCCTCTTCTTTGACTAAAAAGTAAGAGGGCAAGGAAGCAGTTTCCACATTTATGGGCGGTGGGCCTCTTCTTTAACTAAAAAGTAAGAGTGCAAGGCGGCAGTTTCCACAGTTATGGGCGGTGGGCCTCTTCTTTGACTAAAAAGTAAGAGTGCAAGGCGGCAGTTTCCACAGTTATGGGCGGTGGTCCTCTCCTTTGACTAAAAAGTAAGAGTGCAAGGCAGCAGTTTCCACAGTTATGGGCGGTGGGCCTCGCCTTTGACTAAAAAGTAAGAGTGCAAGGCGGCAGTTTCCACAGTTATGGGCTGTGGGCCTCTCCTTTGAATAAAAAGTAAGAGTGCAAGGCGGCAGTTTCCACAGTTATGGGCTGTGGGCCTCGCCTTTGACTAAAAAGTAAGAGTGCAAGGCGGCAGTTTCCACAGTTATTGGCTGTGGGCCTCGCCTTTGACTAAAAAGTAAGAGTGCAAGGCGGCACTTTCTACAGTTATGGGCAGTGGGCCTCAACTTTGACTAAAAAGTAAGAGTGCAAGGCAGCAGTTTCCACAGTTATTGGCGGTGGGCCTCGCCTTTGACTAAAAAGTAAGAGTGCAAGGCAGCAGTTTCCACAGTTATTGGCGGTGGGCCTCTCCTTTGACTAAAAAGTAAGAGTAGGCAGTTTCCCACAGTTATGGCGGTGGGCTCACCTCAACTTGACTAAAAAGTAAGAGTGCAAGGCGGCAGTTTCACAGTTATTGGCGGGTGAGGTGGGCTCGCCTTTGATTAAAAAGTAAGAGTGGCAAGGCAGCAGTTTCCACAGTTATTGGCGGTGGGCCTCGCCTTTGACTAAAAAGTAAGAGTGCAAGGCAGCAGTTTCCTCAGTTATTGGCGGTGGTCCCGCCTTTGACTAAATATTAAGACTGTAAGGCAGCAGTTTCCACAGTTATTGGCAATGGGACTAGCCTTTGACTAAAAAGTAAGACTGCAAGGCAGCAGTTTCCACAGCTATTGGCGGTGGGCCTTGCCTTTGACTAAAAAGTAAGACTGCAAGGTGGGAATTTCTACAGCTATTGGCGGTGGTCCTCGCCTTTGACTAAAAAGTAAGAGTGCAAGGCGGCAGTTTCCAAGTTATGGGGCGGTGGGCCCCGCCTTTGACTGAAAAGGTTAGAGTGAAGGCAGCAGTTTCCACAGTTATTAGCGGTGGGGGCCTCGCTTTGACTGAAAAGTAAGAGTGCAAGGCAGCAAGTTTTCCAAGTTATTGGCCTGTGGCCTCGCCTTTGACTGAAAAGTAAAGTGCAAAGGCGGCAGTTTTCAAGTTATTGGCGGTGGGCCTCGCCTTTGACTAAAAAGTAAGAGTGCAAGGCGGCATTCCCACGTATTGCGGTGGGCCTCGCCTTTGACTAAAAAAGTAAAGAAGTGCAAGGCGGAAGTTTTTTCACAGTTATTGGCGTATGCTAGGGGGTGCATTTAACTTAAAAAGGGTAAGAAGGCGGCACGGCCTCTTTAGAACTAAAAAGTTTAAGATGGGGCCAAGGCGGCAGTTTCCACCGTTATGGGCGGTGGGCCTACCTTTGACTGAAAATAAAAAGTTTAGACCTGCAGGTGGCAGTTTCCACAGTTATTGGGCGGGGTGGGGCCTCGCCTTTGACTAAAAGTAAGAGTGCAATTTGTGGCAGTTTCCACAGTTAGGCGGCGTTTCCGCTTATGCCTTTGACTAAAAAGTAAGAGTGGCAAAGGGGCGGCAGTTTTCACAGTTATTGGCAGTATGGCCTCTTCTTTAAACTCCAACAGTAAGGAGGGCAAGGGCGGTGGGGCAAGTTTCCACAGTTATGGGCGGTGGGCTATCCTTTGACTAAAAAGTAAGGACTGCAAGGTGGCAGTTTTTCCAACAGTTATGGGCGGTGGGCCTATCCTTTGAACTTAAAAAAGTAAAGAATGCAAGGTGGCAGTTTCCACAGTTATGGGCGGTGGGCCTATCCTTTTGACTAAAAAGTAACTGCAAGGTGGCAGTTTCCACAGTTTTATGGGCGTATGCCTCTTCCTTTAAACTAAAAAGTAAGAGGGCAAGGCGGCAGTTTCCACGTTAGGGCGGTGGGGCCTAAAAATCCTTTGACTAAAAATAAGAATGCAAGGTGGCAGTTTCCACTGTTATGGGCGGTGGACCTATCCTTTGACTAAAAAGTAAGACTGCAATGTGGCAGTTTCCACAGTTATGGGCAGTATGCCTCTTCTTTAACTAAAAAGTAAGAGGGCAAGGTGGCAGTTTCCACAGTTATGGGCGGTGGGCCTATCCTTTGACTAAAAAGTAAGACTGCAAGGTGGCAGTTTCCACAGTTATGGGCGGTGTGCCTATCCTTTGACTAAAAAGTAAGACTGCAAGGTGGCAGTTTCCACAGTTATGGGCGGTGGGCCTATCCTTTGACTAAAAAGTAAGAATGCAAGGTGGCAGTTTCCACAGTTATGGGCGGTGGGCCTATCCTTTGACTAAAAAGTAAGAATGCAAGGTGGCACTTTCCACAGTTATGGGCAGTATGCCTATCCTTTGACTAAAAAGTAAGAATGCAAGGTGGCAGTTTCCACAGTTATGGGCAGTATGCCTCTTCTTTAACTAAAAAGTAAGAGGGCAAGGCGGCAGTTTCCACAGTTATGGGCGGTGGGCCTCTCCTTTGACTAAAAAGTAAGAATGCAAGGCGGCAGTTTCCACAGTTATGGGCGGTGGGCCTCTCCTTTGACTAAAAAGTAAGACTGCAAGGTGGCAGTTTCCACAGTTATGGGCGGTGGGCCTCTTCTTTGACTAAAAAGTAAGAGGGCAAGGCGGCAGTTTCCACAGTTATGGGCGGTGGGCCTCGCCTTTGACTAAAAAGTAAGAGTGCAAGGCGGCAGTTTCCACAGTTATGGGCGGTGGGCCTCTTCTTTGACTAAAAAGTAAGAGGGCAAGGCGGCAGTTTCCACAGTTATTGGCGGTGGGCCTCGCCTTTGACTAAAAAGTAAGAGTGCAAGGCAGCAGTTTCCACAGTTATGGGCGGTGGGCCTCTTCTTTGACTAAAAAGTAAGAGGGCAAGGGAGCAGTTTCCACAGTTATGGGCGGTGGGCCTCTTCTTTAACTAAAAAGTAAGAGTGCAAGGCAGCAGTTTCCACAGTTATGGGCGGTGGGCCTCTCTTTGACTAAAAAGTAAGAGTGCAAGGGCAGTTTCCACCAGTTATGGGCGTGGTCCTCTCCTTTGACTAAAAAATAAGAGTGCAAGGCAGCATTTCCACAGTTATGGGCGGGGTGGGCCCCGCCTTTTGACTAAAAAGTAAGAGTGCAAGGCGGCAGTTTCCACAGTTATGGGCTGTGGGCCTCGCCTTTGACTAAAAAGTAAGAGTGCAAGGTGGCACTTTCTACAGTTATGGGCAGTGGGCCTCAACTTTGACTAAAAAGTAAGAGTGCAAGGCGGCAGTTTCCACAGTATGGCAAAGGTGAGCCTCACCTTGACTAAAAAGTAAGAGTGCAAGGCGGCAGGTTCCCACAGGTTATTGGCTGTGGGCCTCTCCTTTGACTAAAAAGTAAGAGTGCAAGGCGGCACTTTCTACAGTTATGGGCAGTGGGCCTCAACTTTGACTAAAAAGTAAGAGTGCAAGGCGGCAGTTTCCACAGTTATGGCCGGTGAGCCTCACCTTTGACTAAAAAGTAAGAGTGCAAGGCGGCAGTTTCCACAGTTATTGGCGGTGGGCCTCACCTTTGACTAAAAAGTAAGAGTGCAAGGCGGCAGTTTCCCACAGTTAATGGGCTGTGGGCTCTTTGACTAAAAAGTAAGAGTGCAAGGCAGCAGTTCCACAGTTATTGGTTGTTGGCCTCGCCTTTGACTAAAAAGTAAGAGTGCAAGTCGGCAGTTTCCACAGGTATGGGCGGTGGCCTCTTCTTTGACTAAAAAGTAAGAGTGCAAGGAAGCAGTTTCCACAGTTATGGGCGGTGGTCCTCTCCTTTGACTAAAAAGTAAGAGTGCAAGGCAGCAGTTTCCACAGTTATGGGCGGTGGGCCTCGCCTTTGACTAAAAAGTAAGAGTGCAAGGCGGCAGTTTCAACAGTTTTTATGGGATGTGGGCCTCTCCTTTGAATAAAAAGCAAGAGTGCAAGGCGGCCAGTTTCCACAGTTATGGGCTGTGGGCCTCGCCTTTGACTAAAAAGTAAGAGTGCAAGCGGCAGTTTCCACAGTAATTGGCTGTGGGCTCGCTTTGACTAAAAGTAAGAGTTGCAGGCGGCACTTTCTACAGTTATGGGCAGTGGCCTCGCCTTTGACTAAAAAGTAAGAGTGCAAGGCAGCAGTTTCCACAGTTATGGGCGGTGGGCCTCTCCTTTGACTAAAAAAGTAAGAGTACAAGGAAGCAGTTTCCACAGTTATTGGCGGTGCTCACCTTGACTAAAAAGTAAGAGTGCAAGGCGGCAGCGTTTCCACAGTTATTGGCGGTGGGCCTCACCTTTGACTAAAAAGTAAGAGTGCAAGGCAGCATTGTTTCCACAGTTATTGGCGGTGGGCCTCGCCTTTGACTCAAAAAGTAAGAGTGCAAGGCAGCAGTTTCCTCAGTTATTGGCGGTGGTCCCGCCTTTGACTAAATATTTAAGACTGTAAGGCAGCAGTTTCCACAGTTATTGGCAATGGGACTAGCCTTTGACTAAAAAGTAAGACTGCCAAGGAAGCAGTTTCCACAGTTATTGTGTGCCCGGAAAAAAATTGGTCCTATCCTTGAACAAAAAAGTAAGGGACGGGTTTGGCAAGGCGGCAAGGAGTTTCCACAGTTATGGGCGGGTGGGCACCTCACCTTTGACTAAAAAACTTTAAGAGTGGCAAGGCGGGCAGTTTCCAACAGTTATGGGCCTGTGGGCCTCACCTTTGAATAAAAAAGTAAGAGGGCAAAGGCGGCCGGTTTCAACAGTTTTATGGGCCGTGGGCCTCACTTTGAACAAAAAGTAAAGAGTGCAAGGCGGCCGTTTCCCACAGTTATTGGCTGTGGGCCTCGCCTTTGACTAAAAAGTAAGAGTTGCAAAGGGCAGGCCACTTATTCCCTTTACAAAAAGTTTATGGGCAAGAGGGCCCTCCGCCCTTTGACTAAAAAGAAAGAGTTGCAAGGCCGCAGTTTCCAACAGATGGGCGGTGGGCCTCTCCTTTGAACTAAAAAAGAAGAGTACAAGGCGGGCAGTTTCCACAGTTATTGGCGGTGGGTCCTCACCTTTGACTAAAAAGAAGAGGCAAGGCGGCAGTTTCCACAGTTTTACGGAGGTGGGCCCCTCACCTTTGACTAAAAAGTAAGAGTGCAAGGCAAGCAGTTTCCACAGTTATTGGCGGGGTGGGCCTCCCCTTTGACTAAAAAGTAAGAGTTGCAAGGCAACAGTTTCCTCAGATTGGCGGTGGTTCCCGCCTTTGACTAAATATTAAGACGTAAGGCAGCAGTTTCCACAGTTTATTTGGCAAGGGACTAGCCCTTTGACTTAAAAAGTAAGGACTGCAAGGCAAGCAGGTTTCCACAAGCTATTGGGCGGGTGGGCCTGCCTTTGACTAAAAAAGTAAGACTGCTAGTGGGAAATTTCTACAGCATTGGCGGGTGGTCCTCGCCTTTGACTAAAAAAGTAAGAGTGCAAGGCCGGGCCAAGTTTCCACGGTTATGGGCGGTTGGGCCCGGCCTTTGACTGAAAAAGTAAAGAGGCAAAGGCAGAGTTTCAACAGTTATTGGCGGTGGGCCTCGGCCTTTGACTGCAAAAAGTAAGAAGTGAAAGGCGGCACTTTTCTACAGTTATGGGCAGTGGGACTCAAACTTTTTGACTAAAAAAGTAAGAGTGCAAGGGGGGGGCAAAAAGCAATTTTCCACAGTTATTGGCGTGGGCCTCGCCTTTTGGCTAAAAAGTTGAAGAGGGCAAGGCCCAGCGGTTTCCACAGTTATTGGCGGTGGGCCTCTCCCTTTGGACAAAAAAAGTAAGAGTACAAAGGCGGTTTCAGTTTCCACAAGTTATGGCGGTGGGCTCCACCCTTGACTAAAAAGTAAGAGTGCAAGGCATGCAGTTTCCCAGTTATGGCAGGGGCCTCGCCTTTGACTAAAAAAGTAAGAGTGCCAAGGCAGCAGTTTCCACAGCTTATTGGCGGTGGGCCTCGCCTTTGACTAAAAGTAAGAGTGGAAGGGCAGCAGTTTCCTCAGTTATTGGCGGGGTCCCCGCCTTTGACAAATATTAAGATGTAAGGCAGCAGTTTAAACACCGTTATTGGCAATGACTAGCTTTGACTAAAAAGTAAGACGCAAGGCAGCGTTTCACAGATATTGGGCGGCGGTTGGGCCTTGCATCTTTGAACCAAAAAGTTTTAAGACTGCTAAAGGTGGGGAAATTTTCTACAGATATTGGCGGGTGGTTCCTGCTTTGATAAAAAAGAAGGAGTGCAAAGGCGGCAGTTTCCACAGTTATGGGCGGTGGGCCTCGCCTTGACTGAAAAGTAAGAGGCAAGGCAAGCAAAGGGTTTCAAAGTTATTGGCGGTGGGCCTCGCCTTTGACTGAAAAGTAAGAGTGCAAGGCAGCAGTTTCCACAGTTATTGGCTGTGGGCCTCGCCTTTGACTGAAAAGTAAGAGTGCAAGGCGGCAGTTTCCACAGTTATTGGCGGTGGGCCTCGCCTTTGACTAAAAAGTAAGAGTGCAAGGCGGCAGTTTCCACAGTTATTGGCGGTGGGCCTCGCCTTTGACTAAAAAGTAAGAGTGCAAGGCGGCAGTTTTCACAGTTATTGGCAGTATGCCTCTTCTTTAACTAAAAAGTAAGAGGGCAAGGCGGCAGTTTCCACAGTTATGGGCGGTGGGCCTATCCTTTGACTAAAAAGTAAGACTGCAAGGTGGCAGTTTCCACAGTTATGGGCGGTGGGCCTATCCTTTGACTAAAAAGTAAGAATGCAAGGTGGCAGTTTCCACAGTTATGGGCGGTGGGCCTATCCTTTGACTAAAAAGTAAGACTGCAAGGTGGCAGTTTCCACAGTTATGGGCAGTATGCCTCTTCTTTAACTAAAAAGTAAGAGGGCAAGGCGGCAGTTTCCACAGTTATGGGCGGTGGGCCTATCCTTTGACTAAAAAGTAAGAATGCAAGGTGGCAGTTTCCACTGTTATGGGCGGTGGACCTATCCTTTGACTAAAAAGTAAGACTGCAAGGTGGCAGTTTCCACAGTTATGGGCAGTATGCCTCTTCTTAAACTAAAAAGTAAGAGGGCAAGGTGGCAGTTTCACAGGTTTTTATGGGCGGTGGGCCTATCCTTGACTAAAAAGTAAGGACTGCAAGGTGGCAGTTTCCACAGTTTATGGGCGGTGGGCCTATCCTTTGACTAAAAAGTAAGACTGCAAGGTGGCAGTTTCCACAGTTATGGGCGGTGGGCCTATCCTTTGACTAAAAAGTAAGAATGCAAGGTGGCAGTTTCCACAGTTATGGGCGGTGGGCCTATCCTTTGACTAAAAAAGTAAGAATGCAAGGTGGCACTTTTCCACAGTTATGGGCAGTATGCCTATCCTTTGACTAAAAGTAAGAATGCAAGGTGCAGTTTCCACAGTTATGGGCAGTATGCCTCTTCTTTAACTAAAAAAGTAAGAGGGCAAGGCGGCAGTTTCCACAGTTATGGGCGTGAGGGCCCTCCTCTTTGACTAAAAAGTAAGAGTGCAAGGCGGCAGTTTCCACAGTTATGGGCGGTGGGCCTCTCCTTTGACTAAAAAGTAAGAGTGCAAGGTGGCAGTTTCCACAGTTATGGGCGGTGGTCCTCTCCTTTGACTAAAAAGTAAGAGTGCAAGGCGGCAGTTCCACAGTTATAGGCGGTGGGCCTCGCCTTTGACTAAAAAGTAAGAGTGCAAGGCGGCAGTTTCCACAGTTATGGGCGGTGGGCCTCTCCTTTGACTAAAAAGTAAGAGGGCAAGGCGGCAGTTTCCACAGTTATTGGCGGTGGGCCTCTCCTTTGACTAAAAAGTAAGAGTGCAAGGCGGCAGTTTCCCATAGTTATGGGCGGTGGTCCTCTCTTTGACTAAAAAGTAAGAGTGCAAGACGGCAGTTTCCATAGTTATGGGCGGGGATGGGGGGGGTGGTCCTCTCCTTTGACTAAAAAGTAAGAGTGCAAGGCGGCAGTTTCCACAGTTATGGGCGGTGGTCCTCTCCTTTGACTAAAAAGTAAGAGTGCAAGGCGGCAGTTTCCACAGTTATGGGCGGTCCTCTACCTTTGACTAAAAAGTAAGAGTGCAAGGGGGCAGTTTCCACAGTTATGGGCGGTGGTCCTCTACCTTTGACTAAAAAGTAAGAGTGCAAGGTGGCAGTTTCCACAGTTATGGGCGGTGGTCTACCTTTGACTAAAAAGTAAGAGTGCAAGACGGCAGTTTCCATAGTTATGGGCGGTGGTCCTCTCCTTTGACTAAAAAGTAAGAGTGCAAGACGGCAGTTTCCATAGTTATGGGCGGTGGTCCTCTCCTTTGACTAAAAAGTAAGAGTGCAAGACGGCAGTTTCCACAGTTATGGGCGGTGGTCCTCTCCTTTGACTAAAAAGTAAGAGTGCAAAGTGGCAGTTTCCACAGTTATGGGCGGTGGTCCTCTCCTTTGACTAAAAAGTAAGAGTGCAAGGCGGCAGTTTCCACAGTTATGGGCGGTGGTCCTCTCCTTTGACTAAAAAGTAAGAGTGCAAGGCGGCAGTTTTCGTTTACATTAGTTCGTGGGCGGTGGTCCTCTCCTTTGACTAAAAAGTAAGAGTGCAAGGTGGCAGTTTCCACAGTTATGGGCGGTGGTCCTCTCCTTTGACTAAAAAGTAAGAGTGCAAGGCGGCAGTTTCCACAGTTATGGGCGGTGGTCCTCTCCTTTGACTAAAAAGTAAGAGTGCAAGACGGCAGTTTCCATAGTTATTGGCGGTGGGCCTCTCCTTGACTGAAAAGTAAGAGTGCAAGACGGCAGTTTCCATAGTTATGGGCGGTGGTGGGCCTCTCTTTGACTGAAAAGTAAGAGTACAAGACGGCAGTTTCCATAGTTATGGGGCGGTGGTCCTCTCCTTTGACCGAAAAGTATGAGTGCAAGGCGGCAGTTCCACAGTTATGGACGGTGGTCCTCTCCTTTGACTGAAAAGTAGAGTGCAAGACGGCAGTTTCCATAGTTATAGGCGGTGGGCCTCTCCTTTGACTGAAAAGTAAGAGTACAAGACGGCAGTTTCCATAGTTATGGGCGGTGGTCCTCTCCTTTGACTGAAAAGTAAGAGTGCAAGGCGGCAGTTTCCACAGTTATGGGCGGTGGTCCTCTCCTTTGACTAAAAAGTAAGAGTGCAAGGCGGCAGTTTCCACAGTTATGGGCGGTGGGCCTCTCCTTTGACTAAAAAGTAAGAGTGCAAGGCGGCAGTTTCCACAGTTATGGGCGGTGGGCCTCTCCTTTGACTAAAAAGTAAGAGTGCAAGGCGGCAGTTTCCACACTTTATACCGGCGGTGGGTCTCTCCTTTGACTAAAAAGTAAGAGTGCAAGGCGGCAGTTTCCACAGTTATTGGCGGTGGGTCTCTCCTTTGAACTAAAAAGTAAGAGTGCAAGGCAAAGGTAGTTTCCTTTACAGTTATTGGCGGTGGTTAATCGGGTCCCTCCTTTGACTGAAAAAGTAAGAGTGCAACGGCGGCAGGTTGTTTCCACAGTTAGTTGGCGGTGGGAGGGGTCTCTCCTTTGACTAAAAAGTAAGAGTGTCAAGCGGTTAGTAGTTTTCCAACGTTTTCATAGTTATGGGCGGTGGGCCTCTCCTTGACTGAAAAGTAAGAGTGCAAGACGGCAGTTTCCATAGTTATGGGCGGTGGTCCTCTCCTTTGACTAAAAAGTAAGAGTGCAAGGCGGCAGTTTCCATAGTTTATGGGGCAGCGTGGTCCTCTCCTTTGACTAAAAGTAAGAGTGGCAAGGCGGCCAGTTTCCATAGTTATGGGATTTGGGAAAAAGTGAGTCCTAATCCTGGTTTGACTAAAAAAGTAAGAGTGCAAGGCGGCAGTTTCCATAGTTATGGGCAGTGGGTCCTCTCCTTTGACAAAAAAGTAAGAGGTGCAATCCTCCCCCCCCCGGCACGCAGTTTCCATAGTTATGGGCAGTGGTCCTCTCCTTTGACTAAAAGTCAAGAGTGCAAGGCGGCAGTTTCCATAGTTATGGGCAGGTGGTCCTCTCCTTTGACTAAAAAGTAGAGTGCAAGGCAAGGCAGTGTTTTTCCATAGTTATGGGCAGTGGTCCTCTCCTTTGACTAAAAAGTAAGAGAGCAAGACGGCAGTTTCCATAGTTATGGGCGGTGGTCGTCCGTCCTTGACTGAAAAGTAAGAGTGCAAGACGGCAGTTTCCATAGTTATGGGCAGTGGTCTCTCCTGACTAAAAAGTAAGAGGCTTAACAAGGCGGTGGGCCAGTTTCCAAAATAGTTATGGGCGGTATGGCGGTGGGCCTCTCCTTGACTGAAAAGTAAGAGTGCAAGGCGGCAGTTTCCATGAGTTATGGGCAGATTGGTCCTCTCTTTGACTAAAAAAAGTAAGAGTGCAAGGCGGCAGTTTCCATAGTTATGGGCGCCAGTGGTTTCCTAACTAAGCCTTTGACTAAAAAGTTATAGAGTGCAAGAGGGCAGGCAGTTTCCATAGTTATGGGCGGTGGTCCGGGCTCTCCTTGACTGAAAAGTAAGAGTGCAAGACGGCAGTTTCCATATTATGGCAGTGTCCTCTCCTTTGACTAAAAATAAGAGTGCAAGACGGCAGTTTCCATAGGTTATGGGCGGTGGTCCTCTCCATTGACTGAAAAGTAATGAGTGCAAGGCGGCAGTTTCCATAGTTAGGGCTAGTGCGGTCCTCTCCTTTGACTAAAAAGTAAGAGTGCAAGAACGGCGTTTTCAGTTTGACAGTTATAGGCGGCGGTGGGCCTCTCCTTGACTAAAAAGTAAGAGTGCGGCGCAAGTTTGGTGGCAGTTTCCACAGTTATAGGCGGCAGGTGGGCCTCTCCTTTGACTGAAGTAGAGTGCAAGACGGCAGTTTCCACAGTTATTGGCGGTGGGCTCTCCTTTGACTGAAAAAAGTAAGAGTGCAAGGCGGCAGTTTCCACAGTTATAGGCGGTGGGTCCTCTCCTTGACTGAAAAGTAAGAGTGCAAGGACGGCAGTTTCCACAGTTATTGGCGGTGGTGGTCCTCCTTTCCTTTGACTGAAAAGTAAGAGTGCCAAGGCGCAGTTTCCACAGTTATAGGCGGAGGGGTGGCCTCTCCTTTGACTAAAAGTAAGAGTGCCAACAATGGCGGACAGTGTTCATAGTTATGGGCCGGTGGTCCTCTCCTTTGACTAAAAAGTAAGAGTGCAAGTTACGGACAGGTCAGTTTCCATAGTTATGGCGGTGGTCCTCTCCTTTGACTAAAAAAGTAAGAAGTGCAAGGCGGCAGTGTTCCATAGTTATGGGCGGTGGGTTCTCCTCGACTTTGACTGAAAAGTAAGAGTGCAAGACCGGCAGTTTCCACAGTTATGGGCGGTGGGCCTCGCCTTTGATTAAAAAGTAAGAGTGCAATGGCGGCCAGTTTCCATAGTTATGGGGCGGGGTGGTTCCTCGCCTTTGACTGAAAAGTAAGAGTGCAAGACGGCAGTTTCCATAGTTATGGGCAAGGTGGCATTTGGCCTAGCCCTCCTTTGACTAAAAAGTAAGAGTGCAAGGTGGCGGGCAGTTTCCACAGTTATGGGCGGTGGGCCTCGCCTTTTGGACTAAAAAAGTAAGAGTGCAAGGCGGCAGTTTCCAAGTTATGGGCTGTGGGCCTCGCCTTTGACTAAAAAGTAAGAGTGCAAGGCGGCAGTTTCCACAGTTATTGGCGGGGTCCTCTCCTTTGACTAAAAAGTAAGAGTGCAAGGCGGCAGTTTCCACAGTTATTGGCGGTGGGCCTCTCCTTTGACTAAAAAGTAAGAGTGCAGATGGCAGTTTCCACAGTTATTGGCGGTGTGGGTCTCTCCTTTGACTAAAAAGTAAGAGTGGCAAGGCGGCAGTTTCCACAGTTATTGGGCTGTGGGTCTCTCCTTTGACTAAAAAAGTAAGAGTGCAAGGGCGGCAGTTTCCACAGTTATTGGCGGTGGGTATCTCCTTTGACTAAAATGTAAGAGTGCAAGGCGGGCAGTTTCCACAGTTATTGGCGGTGGCTGGGTCTCTCTTTTGACTAAAAAGTAGGAGTGCAAGGCGGCACGTTTCCACAGTTATTGGCGGGGGGGTGGGTCTCTCCTTTGACTAAAAAGTAAGAGTGCAAGGCGGCAGTTTCCACAGTTATTGGCTTGGTGGGCCTCTCCTTTGACTAAAAAGTTAGAGTGCAAGGTGGCAGTTTCCACAGTTATGGGCGGTGGGCCTCTCCTTTGACTAAAAAGTAAGAGTGCAAGGCGGCAGTTTCCACAGTTATTGGCGGTGGTCTCTCCTTTGACTAAAAAAAAGTAAGAGTGCAAGGCGGCAGTTTCCACAGTTATTGGCGGTGGGTCTCTCCTTTGACTAAAAGTAAGAGTGCAAGGCGGCAGTTTTTCCACAGTTATGGGCGGTTGGGCCCTCCTTTGACTAAAAAGTAAGAGTGCAAGGCGGCAGTTTCCACAGTTATGGGCGGTGGGCCTCGCCTTTGACTAAAAAGTAAGAGTGCAAGGCGGCAGTTTCCACAGTTATTGGCGGTGGGCCTCTCCTTTGACTAAAAAGTAAGAGTGCAAGGCGGCAGTTTCCACAGTTATGGGCTGTGGGCCGTCTCCTTTGAATAAAAAAAGTAAGAGTATGCAAGGCCGCAGTTTCCACAGTTATGGGCTGTGGGCCTCGCCGTTGACTTAAAAGTAAGAGTACAAGGCGGCAGTTTCCACAGTTATTGCTGTGGGCCTCGCCTTTGACTAAAAAAGTAAGAGTGCAAGGCGGCACTTTCTACAGTTATGGCAGTGTGCCTCAACTTTGACTAAAAGTAAGAATGCAAGGCAGCAGTTTCCACAGTTATTGGCGGTGGGCCTCGCCTTTGACTAAAAAGTAAGAGTGCAAGGCAGCAGTTTCCACAGTTATTGGCGGTGGGCCTCTCCTTTGACTAAAAAGTAAGAGTGCAAGGAGGCAGTTTCCACAGTTATTGGCGGTGGGCCTCGCCTTTGACTAAAAAGTAAGAGTGCAAGGCGGCAGTTTCCACAGTTTATTGGCGGGGGTGGGCCTCCCGCCTTTGACTAAAAAGTAAGAGGTTTGTGCAAGGCAGCAGTTTCCACAGTTTATTGGCGGTGGGCCTCGCATTTGACTAAAAAGTAAGAGTGCAAGGCAGCAGTTTCCTCAGTTATTGGCGGTGGGGGGCCCCCGCCGCCTTTGACTAAATATTAAGACTGTAAGGCAGCAGTTTTTCCACAGTTATTGGCAATGGGACTAGCCTTTGACTAAAAAGTTAGGACTGAACAAGGCAGCAGTTTCCACATGCTATTGGCGGTGGGCCTTGCCTTTGATTAAAAAGTAAGCGGGACTGCAGGCGGGATTTCGGGGAATACAGCTATTGGCGGTGGTCCTCGCCTTTGACTAAAAAAGTAAGAGTGCAAGGCGGCAGTTTCCACAGTACGGGCGGTGGGCCTCCCGCCTTTGACTGAAAAGTAAGGAGTGCAAGGCAGCAGTTTGGCACAGTTATTGGCGGTGGCCTCTGCCTTTGACTGAAAAAGTAAGAGTGCAAGGCAGCAGTTTCCACAGTTATTGGCTGTGGGCCTCGCCTTTGACTGAAAAGTAAGAGTGCAAGGCGGCAGTTTCCACAGTTATTGGCGGTGGGCCTCACCTTTGACTAAAAAACAAAAAAAAATAAGAGTGCAAGGCGGCAGTTTTTCCACAGTTATTGGGCGGTGGCCTCGCCTTTTGACTAAAAAGTAAGAGTGCAAGGCGGCAGGTTTTCCACAGTTATTGGCAGTATGCCTCTTCTTTAACTAAAAAGTAAGAGGGCAGGCGGTTCAGTTTTCCACAGTTATGGGCGTGGGCCTATCCTTTGACTAAAAAAAGTAAGACCGCCAAAGGGTGGCAGGTTTTCCACAGTTATGGGGCGGTGGGGGCCTATCCTTTGACTAAAAAGTAGAATTCAAGGTGGCTGTTTGGGGCCAGTTTATGGGCGGTGGGCCTATCCTTTGACTAAAAGTAAGACTGCAAGGTGGCAGTTTCCACAGTTATGGGCAGGTATGCATCTTCTTTAACTAAAAAGTCAAAGAGGCAAGGCGCAGTTTCCACAGTTATGGGCGGTGGGCCTCTCCTTTGACTAAAAAGTAAGAATGCAAGGTGGCTGCTTCCACAGTATGGGCGGTGGGCACTGTGACTAAAAAGTAAGACTTGCAAGGTGGCAGTTTTCACAGTTCATATCGGGCAGTATGCATTCTTCTTTAACGTTAAAAAGTAAGAGGGCAAGGCGGCAGTTCCACCAGTTTATGGGCGGTGGGCCTCTCCTTTGACTAAAAAGTAAGTAATGCCAAGGTGGCAGTTTCACGGGTTATGGGCGGTGGTGGACCTATCCTTTGACCTTAAATAAGTAGACTGCAATGTGGCAGTTTCCACAGTTATGGGCAGTATGCCTCTTCTTTAACTAAAAAGTAAGAGGGCAGGTGGCAGTTTCCACAGTTATGGGCGGTGGGCCTATCCTTTGACTAAAAAAAGTAAGACTGCAACTGTGGCAGTTTACCCAGGTTATGGGCGGTGGGCCTATCCTTTGACTAAAAAGTAAAGACTGGCAAGGTGGCAGTTTCCACAGTTATGGGCGGTGGGCCTATCCATTTGACTAAAAAGTAGACTGCAAGGTGCAGTTTCCACAGTTATGGGGCGGTGGGCCTATCTTTGACTAAACAAAAAGTAGAATGCAGGTGGCACTTTTCCACAGTTATGGGCAGTATTCCTATCCTTTGACTAAAAAGTAAGAAATGCAAGGTGGCAGTTTCACAGTTATGGCAGTATGCCTCTTCATTTAACTAAAAAGTAAGAGGGCCAGGCGGCAGTTTCCACAGTTAAATGGGCGGTGGGCCTCCTTTGACAAATAAAAAGTAAAGATGCAAGGCGGGGGCAGTTTCCACAGTTATGGGGCGGGGGTGGCCTCTCCTTTGACTAAAAAGTAAGACTGCAAAGGTGGCAGTTTCCACAGTTATGGGCGGTAGGCCTCTTTTTGACTAAAACGTAAGAGGGCAAGGCGGCAGTTTCCACAGTATAGGCGGGTGGGCCTCGCTTGACTAAAAAAAAAAAAGGGTTTACAAAAAAGGGGGGGGGGGGGGGGGGGGGGGAAGGGTTTTGGGCAAAAAAAAAAGGCGGCAGTTTCCACAGTTATGCGGCGGTGGGCCTCTTCTTTGACTAAAAAATAAGAGGGCAAAGGCGGCAGTTCCACAGTTATGGCGGGTGGGCCTTCGCTTTGACTAAAAAGTAAGAGTTGGGCAAGGTCAGCGTTTCCACAGTTATGGGCCAGTAAAATGCCTCTTCTTTACACCTAAAAAGTAAAAAAGAAGGGCAAGGCGGCAGGTTTCCACAAAAGTAATGGGCGGTGGCGGCATCCTCCTTTGACTAAAAAGGAAGAATTTGGGGCAAGGCGGTCAGTTTTCCACAAGGTATGGGCGGGTGGGCCTCTCCTTTGAACTTACAAAGGGTAGACTGAAGGTGGCCAAGGTTTCCACCCCAGTTATGGGCGGGGAGGCCTTCTTCTTTGACTAAAAAGTAAGAGGCAAGGCGGCAGTTTCACAGTTATAGGCCGGTGGGCCTCGCCTTGACTAAAAAGTAAGAGTTGCAAGGCGGGCAGTTTTCAGTTATGGGCGGGGTGGGCCTCTCTTTGACTTAAAAAAGTAAGAGGGCAAGGTGGCAGTTTCCACATTTATTAGGCGGTGGGCCTCGGCTTTGGACTAAAAAAGTAAGAGTGCAAGGCAGCAGTTTCCACAGCTTAAAAAGGGCGGGGTGGGCCTCTTCTTTGACTAAAAAATAAGAGGGCAAGGGAGCAGTTTCCACAGTTATGGGTGGTGGCCTCTTCTTTAACTAAAAAGTAAGAGTGCAAGGCAGCAGTTTCCACAGTTATGGGCGGTGGGCCTCTTCTTTGACTAAAAAGTAAGAGTGCAAGGCGGCAGTTTCCACAGTATGGGCGGTGGTCCTCTCCTGAATAAAAGTAAGAGTGCAAGGCAGCAGTTTCCCACAGTTATGGGCGGTGTGGGCCTCGCCTTTGATAAAAAGTAAGAGTGCAAGGCGGCAGTTTCCAACAAGTATGGGCTGTGGGCCTCGCCTTTTGACTAAAAAAAGTAAGAGTGCAAGGCGGGCACTTTCACAGTTATGCAGGGGCCTCTTGACTAAAAATAAGAGTGCAAGGCGGCAGTTTCAGTTAGGCCGGTGAGCCTCACTTGACTAAAAAAGAAGAGTGCAAGGCGGCAGTTCCACAGTTAATTGGCAGGTGGGCCTCTCCTTTGACTAAAAAGTAAGAGTGCAAGGCGGCACTTTCTACAGTTATACATAATTTCTAAAAAGATGCAGTGGCCTCCAACTGGTTTGACTAGTAAGAGTGCAAGGCGGCAGTTCCACAGTTAGTGGTCGGTGGGCCTCACCTTTGACTAAAAATATAAGAGTGCAAGGCAAGGCAGTTTCCACAGTTATGGCGGTGGGCCTCACCTTTGACTAAAAAGTAAGAGTGGAAGGCGGCAGTTTCCACAGTTATTTGGCGGTGGGCCTACCTTTGACTAAAAAGTAAGCGGGCAAGGCAGCAGTTGTCCACAGTTATGGCGGTGGGCCTCACCTTTGACTAAAAAGTAAGAGTGCAAGGTGGCAGTTTCCACAGTATTAACGGTTGGGTCCTTTCTTTGACTAAAAAGTAAGAGTGCAAGTGGCGTTTCCACAGTTATAGGCGGGGCGTCCTCCCTTTGACTAAAAAGTAAGAGTGCAAGGCGGCAGTTTCCCATTATTGGCGGGTGGTCCTCTCCTTGACTAAAAGTAAGAGGCAAGACGGCAGTTTCCATAGTTATGGCGCGTGGTCCTCTCCCTTTGACTGAAAAGTAGTAGTGCCAAGCGCAGTTTCCAGAGTATGGGCGAGTGGTCCTCTCCTTTGACTGAAAAGTAAGGTGCAAGACGGCAGTTTACGATAGGTATGGGCGGTGTGGGCCTCGCCTTGACTGAAAAGTAGAGTGCAAGACGGCATTTTCAATAGTTATGGGCGGTGGTCCTCTCCTTGACTGAAAAGTAAGAGTGCAAGAAGGCAGTTTTTTTTCCCCAAGTTATGGGCGGTGGCTCTCCTTGGACTAAAAAAGTAAGAGTGCAAGGCGCAGTTTCCACAGTTATGGGCGGGGGTCTCTCTTTGACTAAAAAAGTTTTTAAGAGTGCAAGGCGGCAGTGGTTTCCATAGTTATTGGTGGTGGGCTCTCCTTTGACTAAAAAGTACAGAGTGCAAGCGGCAGTGTTCTCACAGTTATGGGCGGTGGGTCTATCCTTGACTAAAAAGTTAAAGATTGCAAGGCGGCAGCTTCCCACAGTTATTCGGCGGTGGGTCGATCCTTTGACTAAAAAGTAGAGTGCAAGGACGGTAGTTTCCACGTTATTGGCGGTGAGGCTCTCCGGACTGAAAGTAAGAGCTGCAAGCGGCAGTTTCCATAGTTCATGGGCGAGTGGTCCTCTCCTTTTGACTAAAAGTTAAGGTGCAAGGCAGGAGAATTTCACAGTTCATGGGCGGGGGGCCCTCTCCTGGACTAAAAAGTAAGAGGGCAAGGCGGCAGTTTCCATAGTTATGGGGGACGGTGGCCTCTCCTGACTGAAAAGTAAGAGCTGCCAAGACGGCAGTTTCCATAGTAGGGGCGGTGGCCCTCGCCTTGACAAAAAGTAAGAGGGCAAGGACGGCAGTTTCCATAGTTAGGGCGGGGTTCCTCCTCCTTATTTGACTAAAAAAGTAAAGAGTGTGCAAGGCGGATGGGGCCAGTTTCCACCCCAGTTATGGGCGGTGGCGGGGCCTCTCCTTGACTAAAAAGTCAAAGAGTGCAAGGCGGCCAGTTTCAATAGTTATGGGCCGGGTTGGCCCTCTTCCTTGACTGAAAAAAAGTAAAGAGTTGAACAAGACCGGAACAGTTTTCCATAGTTTATGGGCGGGCTGGCCCCTCGCCATTGACTAAAAAAGTTAAGAGTGCAAAGACGGCAGTTAGTTCCATAGTTATTGGCGGGTGGACCTCTCTTTTGACCTACAAAAAGTAAGAGGCGCAAGACCGGCCAGTTTCCACAGTTATTGGCGGTGGGCCTTCTACCTTTGACTAAAAAGTAAGAGTTGCAAAGGCGGCACGTTTTGCCACAGTATTAAGGCGGTATGGGCCTCTCCTTGGACTAAAAGGTAAGAGTGGCAAGGTGGCAGTTTCCACAGTTAATAGGCGGTGGGGCCCTCTCCTTTGACTGAAAAGGTAAGAGTTGGGCAAGACGGCAGGTTTCCACAGTTATTGGCGGGTGGGCCTCTCCATTTTGACCTGGAAAAAGTAAGAGTGGCAAGGCTGGCCAGTTTCCACAGTTATTGGCAGTGGTCCTTTCCATTTTCCACTTGAAAAAAGTAAGAGGGATGCAAGACTGGCAGTTTCCACAGTTATTGGCAGTGGTACCACCTTCCTTCACTGGAAAAGTAAGAAGTGCAAGGCGGCAGTTTCACCAGTTATAGGCGGAGGGCCTCTCCTTTGACTAAAAAGTAAGAGTGCAAGGCGGCGGGCAGTTTCCATAGTTATGGGCGGTGGTCCTCTCCTTTGACTAAAAAGTAGAGTGCAAGGGACGGCAGTTTTCATAGTTATTGGCGGTGGGGGTCCTCTCCTTGACTAAAAAAGTAGGAGTGCAAGGCGGCAGTTTTCCATAGTTTATGGGGCGGTGGTCCCTCGCCTTTGACTGAAAAGTAGAGTGCAAGACGGCAGGTTTTTCAGTTCCAACAGTTTTATGGGCGGTGGGCCTGGCCTGCCTTGATTAAAAAGTAAGAGTGCAACGGCGGCAGTTTCCATAGTTATGTTATGGGCTGGTCCTCGCCTTTGACTGAAAAGTAAGAGTTGCAAGACGGCAGTTTCCATAGTTATGGGGGCGGTGGGCCTCGCCTTTGACTAAAAAGTAAGAGTGCAAGGCGGCCAGTTTCCACAGTTATGGGCGGTGGGCCTCGCCTTTGACTAAAAAAGTAAGAGTGCAAGGCGGCAGTTTTTCCACAGTTATGGGCTGTGGGCCTCGCCTTTGACTAAAAGTAAGAGTGAACAGGCGGCAGTTTCCACCAGTTTTGGCGGGTGGGTCTCTCCTTTGACTAAAAAGTAAGAGGTGCAAGGCGGCATTGTTTCCACAGTTATTGGTGCGGTGGGGTCTCTCCTTTGACTAAAAAGTAAGAGTGCAAAGGCGGGCAGTTTCCACAGTTTATTGGCGGTGGGGGGGTCTCTCCTTTGACTAAAAAGAAAAAGTAAGAGTGCAAGGCGGCAGTTTCCACAGTTATGGGGCGGTGGGCCTCTCCTTTGACTAAAAAGTAAAAGTGCAGGCGGGGCAGGTAGTTTTCCACAGTTTTTATTGGCGGTGGGTCTCACCTTTGACTAAAATGTAAGAGTGCAAGGCTTGGCAGTTTTCCACAGTCATTGGCGGTTGGGTCTCTTTTTTTTGACCTAAAAGTAATAGTGCAAGGCGGCAGTTCCACAGTTATTGGTTGGTGTGGGTCTCTCCTTTTGACTAAAAAGTAAGAGTGCAAGGCGGCAGTTTTCACAGTTATTGGCGGTGGGTCTCTCCTTTGACTAATCAAAAAAGTAAGAGTGCAAGGCGGCAGTTTCCACAGTTACTGGCGGTGGGTCTCTCCTTTGACTAAAAAAGTAAGAGTGCCAAGGGCGGAAGTTTCCACAAGGTTAAGGGCGGTGGGCCTCGGCCTTTGACTAAAAAAGAAGAGTGCAAGACGGCAGTTTCCACAGTCGGGCGGTGGGCCTTCGCCTTTTTTTTTTTTGGGACTAAAAAAGTTTAAGAGTGCAAGGCGGCAGTTTCCACAGTTATTGGCGGTGGGTTTCCTTCCTTTGACTTAAAAAGTAAGAGTGCCAAGGCCGGCCAGTTTCCACAGTTAGGGCGGTGGGGCCTATCCTGACTAAAAAAGTAAAGAGTGACGGCGGCAGTTTCCACAGTTTATGGGCTGGGGGTGGGTCTCCTCCTTTGAAAAAACTAAGAGTGGGAAAGGCGGCAGTTCCCACCAGTTTATGGGCGGTCGGGGTTCTACTTTTCCTTTGGACTAAAAAGTAAGAGTGCAAGGCGGGCAGTTTCCACAGTTATGGGGCGGTGGGTGGCCTCGCTGACTAAAAAAGTAAGAGTGCCAGGCGGCTAGTTTGAGAGTGTGCAAGGCTTGGCAGTTTTCCACAGTTTTGGCTGGGGCCTCGCCCTTTGACTAAAAAGTAATGAGTGCAAGGCGGCAGTTTCCACAGTTATGGTCGGTGGGTCTCTCCTTTGACTAAAAAATTAAGAGTTGCAAGGCGGCGGTTTCCACAGGGTTTATTGGCGTGGGTCTCTCCTTTGGACTAACAAGTAAAAAGCGTGCAAGGCGGCAGGTTTTCCATCAGTTTTAATGGGCGGTGGGGCCTCGGCCTTTGGGACGTAAAAGTAAGAGTTTGCCAAGGCGCAGTTGCCACCATTTATGGCGGTTGGGGCCTCGCCTTTGGACTAAAAGGGTAAGAGGTGCAAGAGGGGCCAGTTTCCACATTTTATTGGCCGGTGGTCTCCTCCTTTGAACTAAAAAAGTAAGAAAGTGCAAGGCGCATTTTTCCACAGGTTAATTGGCGTGGGGCCTCCCTTTGGACTAAAAAATTAAGAAGTGGAAGGCGGCCAGTTCTTTTTTCCACCAGTTATTTGGCGGTGGGTCTCTCCTTTGATTAAAAAGTAAGAGTGCAAGGCGGCAGTTTCCACAGTTATGAGGGCGGTGGGGGCCTCTCCTTTGACTAAAAAGTAAGAGTGCAAGGCGGGCAGTTTCCACAGTTTATGGGCGGTGGGTCTCGTCCCTTTGGACTAACAAAAAGTAACGAGTGCAATGGCGGCAGTTTTCCACAGTTTATTGGCGGTGGGGCCTCTCCTTTGACTTAAAAAGTAAGAGTGCCAAGGCGGCAGTTTCCACAGTATTATTGGCGGTGGGATCGCCTTTGACCTAAAAAGTAAGATTGCAAGGCGGAAGTTTTTTTCCACAGTTTATTGGCGTGGGCTTCTCCTTTGACTAAAAAGTAAGAGTGCAATGGCGGCAGTTTTCCACCCAGTTATTGGCGGTGGGTCCTCTCCTTTGGACTAAAAAAGTAGAAGTGCAAGGCGGCTAGTTTCCACAGTTAATTGGCGGGTGGGGGGGTCTCTCCTTGTGGAACTAAAAAGTAGAGTGGCAAGGCGGCATTTTCCACAGTTATTGGCGGTGGGTCTCTCCATTTGACTAAAAAGTAAGAGTGCAAGGTCGGGCAGTTTCCACAGTTATTGGCGGTGGGTGGGGGGCCCTCCTCCTTTTTCTAAAAAGTAAGAGTGCCAAGCCGGAGTTTCCACAGTTAATGGGTGGTGGGCCTCTCCTTTGCTAAAAAGTTAAGAAGGTGGCCAAGGTCGGCAGTTTCCACAGTTATTTGGCGGTGGGTCCTCTCCTTTGACTAAAAAGTAAGAGTGCAAAGGCGGCAGTTTCCACCAAGTTATTGGGCGGTGGGCCTCCTCCTTTGACCTAAAAATAAGAGTTTGCAAGGCGGCAGTTTCCACAGTTAAAAATGGGGGTGGGCCTCGCCTTTGCCTAAAAATGAGAGTGCAACAAGGCGGCAGGTTTTCCCACAGTTGATTGGCGGTGGTCTCTTTCCTTACTAAAAGTAAGAGTTGCAAAAGGCGGCAGTTTCCACAGGGTTATGGGCGTGGGCCCTCATCCTTTGACTAAAAAGTCAGAAGTGGCAGGCGGAAGGTTTTCCACAGTTAATTGGCGGTGGGTCTCTCTTGGACTAAAGTAGAGTGCAATTTGCGGACAGGTTTTTCCACAGTTATGGGCGGTGGGGCCTCGCCTTTGGACTAAAAAGTAAAGAGTGGCAAGGGCGGCCGTTTCCACAGTTGGCGGGTTGTGGTTCTTTCTTCCTTTGGGACTAAAAAGTAAGAAAAAAGTGAGGGAAGGCGGCAGTTTCCCCAGTTATTGGCGGTGGGCCTCCTTCCTTGTTGACTTAAAAAGGGTTTACAAAAAGAAGTGCAAGGCGGCAGTTTTCCACAGTTATTGGGCGGTGGGTCTCTCCTTTTTGAATAAAAAAGTAAGAGTGCAAGGCGGCAGTTTCCACAGTTAATTGGCAGGTGGGCCTATCCTTTGACTAAAAAAGTAAGAGTGCAAGGTGGCAGTTTTCCACAGTTATTGGCGGTGGGCCCTCCTTTGACTAAAAAGTTAGAAGTGCAAGGGCGGCAAGTTTCCAGCAAAAAGTTATTGGCGGCGGGGGCCTTTCTCTTTGAATTTGACTAAAAAAGTAAGAGTGCAAAGGCGGCATTTTCCACAGTATTGGGGCGGTGGTCCTCCTTCCTGAACTTTAAAAGTAAGGGAGTGCAAGGCGGCAGTTTCCACAGTTATGGGCGGTGGGTCCTCTCCTTTGAAACTAAAAAGTAAGATGCAATGGCGCAGTTTCGCCACGTTTAATTGGGCGGTTTTGGGTCTTCTCCTTTGACTAAAAATTAAGAGTGCAGCCTGGGCGGGTTTTCCACAAAAGTTATGGGCGTGGTGGGTCTCGGCCTTTGACTAAAAAGTAGGGTGGCAAGGCGGGCAGTTTTCCACAGGTTATGGGCGGTGGCTCCGGCTGACTAAAAAGTAAAAAGGGGAAGAGTGCAAGGCGGGCAGTTTCCACAGTATTGGCGGTGGGTCTCCTTCCTTTGACTAAAAGTTTCACGGGCCTTTCTGTGCAAGGCGGTCAGTTTCCACAGTTATTGGAGGTGGGCCTCTCCTTTGAACTAAAAAAGTAAGAGTGAAAGGCGGGCAGTTTCCACAGTTATTTGGCGGTGGGTCTATCCTTTGACTAAAAAAGAAGAGTGCAAGGCGGCAGTTTCCACAGGAGGTTTCCGGTTGGTCCTTTCTCCTTGGGACCTAAAAATAAAAGTAAGAGTGCAAGGCGGCATTTTCCCAGGTTATGGGCGGTGGGGGCCTCTCCTTGACTAAAAAGGAAGAGTGCCAAGGCGCAGTTTCCACGTTATGGGCGGTGGGTCTCCCTTTGACTAAAAAGTAAGAGTTCAAGGAGGCAAGTTTCCCACAGTTATGGGCGGTTTGGGGTCTCGCCTTTGGGACTAAAAATGTAAGAGTGCAAGGAAGGCGGCAGTTTCCACAGTTATGCTTGGTGGGTTTCTTCCTTTGACTAAAAAAGTAAAAAAGAGATGCAAGGCGCAGTTTTTCCACAGTTATGGCGGTGGGTCTCGCCTTTGACTAAAAAGTAAGAGTGCAAGGCGGCAGTTCCACAGTTATGGCGGTGGGCTCGCCTTTGACTAAAAAAGTAAGAGTGCAATAGGCGGGCAGTTTCCACAGTTTATGTGCGTGGGGGCCTTCGCCTTGACTAAAAAGTAAGAGTGCCACCGTTAACTTGGGGCAGTTTTTTGTTGTTTCCACAGTATTGGGGCGGTGGGTCTGGGCGGTTCCTTTGACTAAAAAGTAAGAGTGCAAGGCGGCAGTTTCCACAGTTATGGGCGGTGGGCCTCGCCTTTGACTAAAAAGTAAGAGTGCAAGGCGGCAGTTTCCACAGTTATGGGCGGGTGGGGGTCTCGCCTTTGACTAAAAAGTAAGAGTGCAAGGCGGCAGTTTTCCACAGTTATGGGCGGTGGGTCTCGCCTTTGACAAAAATAAAAAAGTAAGAAGTGCAAGGCGGCAGTTTCCACAGTTATGGGCGGTCGGTGGGACTCTCCTTTGACTAAAAAGTAACAGTGCAAGGCGTAGTTTCCAGTTATGGGCGGTGCGGTCTCGCCTTTGATAAAAAGTAAGAGTTTGCCAAGGCGGAAGTTTCCACAAAAAGTATGGGCGGTGGGTCTAGCCTTTGACTAAAAAAGTAAGAAGTGCAAGGCGGCAGTTTCCACAGTTATGGGCGGTGGGCCTCGCCTTTGACTAAAAAGTAAGAGTGCAAGGCGGCAGTTTCCACAGTTATGGGCGGTGGGCCTCGCCTTTGACTAAAAAGTAAGAGTGCAAGGCGGCACAGTTTTACCACAGTATGGGCGGTGGGTCTCGCCTTTGACTAAAAAGTAAGAGTTGCAAGGCGGCAGTTTCCACAGTTATGGGCGGGCGGTGGGTCTCGCCTTTGACTAAAAAGTAAGAGTGCAAGGCGGGCAGTTTCCACAGTTATGGGCGGTGGGTCTCGCCTTTTGACTAAAAAAGTAAGAGTGCAAGCGGGCAGTTTCCACAGTTATGGCGGGTGGGTCCCTCGCCTTTGACTAAAAAGTAAGAGTGCAAGGCGGCAGTTTCCACAGTTAATGGGCGGGGTGGGTCTCGCCTTTGACTAAACAAAAAAGTAAGAGTGCAAGGCGGCAGTTTCCACAGTAGTTAAGGATGGGCGCGTGGGGTCTCGCCGCCTTTGACTAAAAAGTAAGAGTGCAAGGCGGCAGTTTCCACAGTTATTGGCGGTGGGTCTCGCCTTTTGACTAAAAAAGTAAGAGTGCAAGGCGGCAGTTCCACAGTTATGGGGCGTGGTCTCTCCCTTTGACTAAAAGTAAGAGTGCAAGGCGGCAGTTTTCCACAGTTTTATGGGCGGTGGGTCTCTCCGTGACTCAAAAAGTAGTTTCCCAGTGCTTAAGGCGGCAGTTTAAACCACAGTTATGGGGTCGGTGGGTCTCGCCTTTGACTAAAAAAGTAAGAGTGCAAGGCGGCAGTTTCCACAGTTATGGGCGGTGGGCCTCGCCTGACTAAAAAGTAAGCAGCGTGCAAGGCGGCAGTTTCCACAGTTATGGGCGGTGGTCCTCTCCTTTGACTAAAAAGTAAGAGTGCAAGGCGGCAGTTTCCACAGTTATGGGCGGTTGGGGGGCCTTGCCTTTGACTAAAAAGTAAGAGTGCAAGGCGTCAGTTTCCACAGTTATTGGCGGTGGGTCTCTCCTTTGACTAAAAAGTAAGAGTGCAAGGCATCAGTTTCCACAGTTATGGGCGGTGGGCCTCTCCTTTGACTAAAAAGTAAGAGTGCAAGGCGGCAGTTCCCACAGTTATTGGCGGTGGGTCTCTCTCCTGACTAAAAAGTAAGAGTGCAAGGCGGCAGGTTCCCCACAGTTATGGCGGATGCCGGCTCTCCTTTGACTAAAAAATAAGAGTGCAAGGCAGCAAGTTTCCACAGTTTATGGCGGTGGGGTCTCTCTTTGACTAAAAAGGTTAAGGAGTGCAAAGGCGGGCGTTTCCACAGTTATTGGCGGTGGGGCCTTCCTTTCCTTTACTAAAAAGTAAGAGTGCAAGGCAGCAGTTTCCACAGTTATTGGCGGTGAGCCTCTCCTTTGACTAAAAAGTAAGAGTGCAAGGCGGCAGTTTCCACAGTTATGGGCGGTGGGCCTCTCCTTTGACTAAAAAGTAAGAGTGCAAGGCGGCAGTTTCCACAGTTATTGGCGGTGGGTCTCTCCTTTGACTAAAAAGTAAGAGTGCAAGGCGGCAGTTTCCACAGTTATGGGCGGTGGCCTCTCCCTTTGACTAAAAAGTAAGAGTGCAAGGCGGCAGTTTCCACAGTTATTGGCGGTGGGCCTCTCCTTTGACTAAAAAGTAAGAGTGCAAGGCGGCAGTTTCCACAGTTATTGGCGGTGGGCCTCTCCTTTGACTAAAAAGTAAGAGTGCAAGGCGGCAGTTTCCACAGTTATTGGCGGTGGCCTTTCCTTTGACTAAAAAGTAAGAGTGCAAGGCGGCAGTTTCCACAGTTATTGGCGGTGGGTCTCTCCTTTGACTAAAAAGTAATATGCAAGGTGGCAGTTCCACAGTTATGGGCGGTGGGCCTCTCCTTTGACTAAAAAGTAAGAGTGCAAGGCGGCAGTTTCCACAGTTATGGGCGGTGGGCCTCTCCTTTGACTAAAAAGTAAGAGTGCAAGGCGGCAGTTTCCACAGTTATGGGCGGTGGGTCTCTCCTTTGACTAAAAAGTAAGAGTGCAAGGCGGCAGTTTCCACAGTTATTGGCGGTGGGTCTCTCCTTTGACTAAAAAGTAAGAGTGCAAGGCGGCAGTTTCCACAGTTATGGGCGGTGGGCCTCTCACTTTGACTAAAAGTAAGAGTGCAAGGCGGCAGTTTCCACAGTTATGGGCGGTGGGCCTCTCCTTTGACTAAAAAGTAAGAGTGCAAGGCGGCAGTTTCCACAGTTATGGGCGGTGGGCCTCTCCTTTGACTAAAAAGTAAGAGTGCAAGGTGGCAGTTTCCACAGTTATGGGTGGTGGGCCTCTCCTTTGACTAAAAAGTAAGAGTGCAAGGCAACAGCTGTCCTTGGGTCTTTCTCTCTTGTGTGTAGTTAGTTTTCGTAGTTAAGGAGCCAGATCTTATATGTACACACCGTTTTGTTTACCATTGGACATATTTTCTCTAACCCCTTTCTTTCGTGATACATTGAAAGATTAAAAAAAAAGTGTTCTATATAATGAAATGTAATGAAATTATTTCTTTGCAGAATACATTAAAGGTGATAGCATTAAGATTTTTGAGTGTCAGTACTATTTTGCATATTATTTTTCCATTTAGTTAGGACATTGTTAATTTAATAGTCCTGACGTTTCTGTTTTGCAGTGTTAATATGAGTTATAATATCACAATGAGCGGAACAACATCAATAATCATAATGATGGTATCTATTTCATCACAGTATCAACAATGGCCAAAATATTAAAGACAGTATTGACAGCATTAGTTGAAATGACGCTTGACAACTTAAAAAGTTTACTCGTGATTGATCTCGAGTCGATAGAAAGGAGAAATAAAAGGTGAAAATTTCCAGTGGTTTTTCCTGAGGCGCTCGTTATTGGTTCAGTCAAACTTTCGTTTCAGTCAAACTTTCTCGTAAGGGGGTAGTGCCGTCAGTGAAGCTCACGCGGTGCATTGTAGGCATTACTTAAGGTTCTTGGCAGCGTGCCATCGGCCCCCAGCTGCAATCCCCTTCGTTCCTTTTACTGTACCTCCTTTCATATTCCCTTTCTTCAAGTCTTACTTTCCACCCTTCCCTAACAGTAGATTCATAGTGCAACTTGGAGGTTGCACTATGAACTTTTTACTGTCAATTTTCGTCTCAACGCTGAATCACTTCAATTCGTCTCCTGTTGTATTAGTGCGCCTGAAAGTGTACTGTCTTTTCCTACCTTTTGATAGGTAGATCTATGAGCGTTTTGGGAACATGTAAACTGAATCGGTGTTGTACAGGGGTTTGTTTGAGGTATGTGACGTCACTTGGAATGACTCTGTACCTCTGGAAGCGTTCTGAAGAATCACTAGGCTCTTTCTCTCTCGGTTCCCAAACCGTAAAAAGTAGCGGTAATATGAGTCCCTTTCCTGGGGACGTAACATACCGTCTCGAAGCACGGACCAAGGTAGTATTAGCATTCTGCGTGCCTTTATAGGTGATGAGAGAACCTACGTACACCCCGACTGGACAACGAGTCTGGACGTGGAGTCTCTCTCTCTCTCTCTCTCTCATAAATGAATGTTCGTTGTTATAAACGTGGGCGGAGATATGACGCAACTCTTCGACTTCGTGTCTCTATATGTTATTGCTGTTTGCTTGAACTATCACAGACCCTTATTAATAGATGGTCTGTGAATTCACAAAAAAATGTAGGCGACCGGCTTTAATTATCTATTATTCTAGTTGTGAGTTTTAAGTAAACGATGAACACAAATTTGTATATGTATATACATATATATGTATGTATGTATGTTTGTATGTATGTTTGTATTTATGTATATATACATATACAGATAATTTTATATATATATATATATATTAGAATATTAGAATTAATGTTGTGGTGTGTGTGTAACTCACATCTGGATTGGATCCAGTTATCTCAAATGAAAGTCAGATTTTTTTTTCTGTGACCTGCTCATGTAAGATTAGTTCCATTATATAGATATATATATATATATATATATATATATATATATATATATATATGTGTGTGTGTGTGTGTGTGTGTGTATAATATATATATATATATATATATATATATATATATATGTGTATATATTATATATATATATATATATATATATATATATATATATTATGTGTGTGCGTGTGTGTGTGTGTGTACGTGGCGTGTATGTGTTCATTCTCCAGTGATTCAAGTAAATTTACCTTTATTAAAGAATACACTCCGTTTAATGTTATCGAAAAAAGGAACATTGTTTGGGGTTTATTTTATGTCGACTGTGAAGAAAAGAAAAGAAGAAAGTAGTAAAATATAGTAGAATTGGCATCGTACTTCCCGTGGATGAAATGGAGTCATAAGAGTAGATAGTGGAATGAAGCGAAAGTGGTTGGAATGGCAGCAGACGAAGTGATGAAGGGTTACATCTTTTTTTTTTTTTTTTTTTTTTTTTGCCGTTGGAGCGATCTCGGTATGTTCTCTGGCGACATATGCCATGACACACACACACACACACACTTTCGTATAAGCTAGAAAGAAAAGATATGCGGGGAAAGGGGAAGGGCCAGTTGACCAATGAAAATCCAGGCAAAAAATGAGGGGCCCCGAGGCGAGACTATTGGCTTCGGACAGGTTGGCGGAAGTAGAGCTGTAAATCAGAAGGCGTTGGAATTGTGTACGTGTTGTGATGTGAGTAATCTAAAGCACATTACGTTACATAGTTGGGGGTTGTGTGGGGAGATTTTGCTGTTGGGGGCGGGGGGGCGGGGTGAGGCGGCGGAGCGATGGGCGTGTAAAGCTATGAGTGGTTGTTGTAGCGGGGGTTTTGCCATTTTTGGGGGGTTTTTGGGGGGGAGGTGGTTGGGGACACACATGGAAGGTGGGAGGCAGTCTTGGCGTGGTTTCGTACACTTCCGGCCCCAGCGGTTTTATGATGAATGGGATCACTCATGAATGGTGGGGCGCTGATGTGACCAGTGCCTTTCCTATCTATCTATCTATCTATCTATCCCTGTAACCCCTTTTGTGCGTTTTCCTCTCCCTCCTCCTTCCCTTTTCCACTGTTATTAATATTTCATACGGAATTTGGCGATCTCTCTCTCTCATTTTTTTCTATTCGGTCCGAGCATACCATAGTTTACATTCAGCAGCGTAAAGCCGCAACTACGGCATGTAAACTTTCCTTGGTTTAAATGGAAGCAATAACAAAGTATGTAATCACACACGCACTAACACACACACACAGAGAGAGAGAGAGAGAGAGAGAGAGAGCGGAAGGGATGACGTGGGTCGAAAGCTGCTATGAAGCACAAATAACTTTGCTACATTCTTCGCATGCTTTTCCATATTTTTTTTTCTCCCGAGAAGTGTTAGCTCGTATGACGTAAGCAGCAGTTTTCTTTTAGGCTACATACATACAAACGTGTGTGTGTGTGTGCATATATATAATATATTGATATATATATATATATATATATATATATATATATATATATATATATAATTATAGATTATACTATATATATATATATAGCGCGCCTGCGCGTGTATGTGTGTATATTTTCTCCAGCAGTGTGTATGTACAGAGGGAAATCCACAAGGCGGTCAGTGCCATATTAAGAATGGAACTGCTGAATCATTGGTGAACGCTGTGTTCAGTGAAACGTCCAGGACAGTGTTCGCTTCATACTCCTACACAGAATAAGTGAAAATACTGGTAGATCAGTGTATCTGGAATACACACATATCGGCCGAAATGAAATACATCTAATGTTACGCTGGTAGTTAGTGCAGCATTTTGTATGTATTGGTCAAACTTTCGAGGCATATTGTCTCAGCATTAGGGTATGAATAAAGAATCGGCTCTGTAAATATTTAAAAGAATATAAAAAACTTAATACCATTCATACATTTAAATGTTAGCACGAAAAACGGAAATGACTTTAAAAGACGACTCAACGATACTGACCCTGCCAGAGCTAAAAACTGAATGACGTGTTCATTTTTGGAAGTGAGGACTTCTGCTTACATTTCTTGCAGTGATCATGTACATGTCTGACTCCAAGATGGACATCTGTTCTGACTTTGGGCAATCGTTCGGGGTCTTCCACATATTTCCCAACTATATATTTTGGAAAAAAAAAATATTGCCAAATTAATGTAAAAAAGGAAAAGAAGATTATCATGACGATAGAACACTGAGGTCAGAGTCTGATGATTCCTTTTTTTTTTCTCTTCTTTTTTTTCTCGTAATCAAACATTAATGTGTTGCCACTCTGCCTCAGCAGTTGTTCAGAATTCTGTGGGACGAACGAAACGATTGGAGTCATTCATGGTTTAATATTGCTCATCGATTTGTTGGAAAAACGGTCTGAATAAATATTAATTTATTGAAATGGCAACAAAATTCCTTTGCGGGGAAGGCTCTGTCACTTAGAACGTAACTTATGAGGACTTTGCTAGTGCGGAAATATTTAATTTGAATTAAAAACAACTGTTGTAAAGTAGTTGTGACCCTGGCCTGTAAATGTCCTTTTCTAAAACCATTCGTATTATACTATGTCCTGTTTCAGTTACGTGTTCCCCTTATTTTTTTTAATATACATACATACACATATATATAATATACACACACACACACACACATACATATATATATATATATATAGTTATATATATATATATATACTATATATATATATATATATTATACACACACACACACACACACACACACCACACACACATATATATATATATATATATATATATATATATATATATATATATAATTACCACATCATGTTTCTGTTAACGTGTTGGCCTTTCTCTTGCAATGACTCTCCTTCTTCTCCGCCCCCCCCCCCCCTTCTTCGGCAGAACTTGTATTTTTTCTTTCAGATGTTCTGTTTGGGTTCTCATGTAATTAGATCTCAACTTTTCTCTCACATCCTTGAACTTTCTCTTCCTCCCGCAGACATCTACATGACTTTGTCTTACCATTGCAGTTCAGAGCATATGATTTTTTCTTTCATTCAGCAAGCCCCTGAGCATGTAGCCATGCACGTTCATTTCGCGTGGGTCTGTTGCTGCAAGAAGTCTGTGCTGCCCCAGTGACCCCATCCTTGAACCGGCCTCACTTCCCATCAGGTCTTTCACCTTCAGGATTTTCAGTTCTATATTGATAGCCCTGTTCCATCTCCCTGTGCGGCCGCTTGCACCTCGTTCTGACCAAGCTCACAAGTCTTCAGTGACAACAGTGGCCAGTGTGTCGGAATACTTCTTTGGGTTTAAAATCTGCCTTCTGTTCTGGCTTTCTCTCCGACCAGGTAATGCTTGGATGTGCCTCTGGTCGTCCATCTGTTCAGCATTACATCTGTGAACTTACACTTCCATCTGCTGCACTTACACACTATACGTGATTATAATATATATATATATATATATATATATATAATATATATATATATATATATATATATATATATAATGTATTTAATATCCATATACTTTGACATACATACATATATACATACATTTTGTATCAGAAAGTATGTCATAAGTATTAGGTGCGCTCTTTATGAGGTAATTTATCAGTACAGGCATTGAATTTGGGGATTATATGATTCGTGCATAACACCATTATGTTTTTTTTTATGACGTTTGATTGCCTAGGATGTGCGTAGGAGTTTCTCGAGCATTGCATGACCTCTGCCTGGCCTTGATTTAACA